>NW_027613990.1:0-31098 GCF_965212315.1 Lampetra planeri
TATCACACACACACGAGTGTACATCGCTACACTATCACACACACACACGAGTTTACATCACTACACTATCACACACACACACGAGTGTACATCACTACACTATCACACACACACACGAGTGTACATCACTACACTATCACACACACACGAGTGTACATCACTACACTATCACACACACACACACGAGTGTACATCACTACACTATCACACACACACGAGTGTACATCACTACACTATCACACACACGAGTGTACATCACTACACTATCACACATATACGAGTGTCCATCACTACACTATCACACACACACACGAGTGTACATCACTACACTATCACACACACGAGTGTACATCACTACACTATCACACATATACGAGTGTCCATCACTACACTATCACACACACACACGAGTGTACATCACTACACTATCACACACACACACGAGTGTCCATCACTACACTATCACACACACACACACGAGTGTCCATCACAACACTATCACACACACACGAGTGTACATCACAACACTATCACACACACACAAACGAGTGTACATCACTACAACAACCGCCACCGCCATTCGCCACTAAGTGGCGGTGACGTCACCACGACGCTTGTGCCAGGCCAAGTGCACCTTGAGGCCACGTGAAGTGTCGAACGCCTGCTGGCAGGAGGTCACGGGGCAGACCCAGGTGCCACGGGTCGACTGACCGAGATGACCGAGATGACTGGCTGATGCACCATCTGTGCCCCCTACTGTACCAACTTGCTGTGCTTTAGCCACCCGGCGCTCCGCTCGTTGTTGTGAGCGTCGCTCCTCCGCCCTCCGTTGTTGTTGTAGGGCGACTGCCTCCAACTGCCCAGTAGCGTCCTTCACGAGCCTCCTCCACTGAGGCCGATCTTGACACCGCTGGTACCAGTCATCGGCAAGTCCACTCAGCTCCACGTCCTCCTTTACCACATCACTCCATCTCTTCTCTAGCCCGTGCCGCGCCCATTTAGCCCCCTCGATCCGGCCGAACAAAAGCTGTTTAGGCATGCGGTGGCTGGGCATGCGGGCTACATGACCCAGCCAACGCAGCCTTGCCTGCCGGAGGAGCTCACTGATGGGACTTTGCCCAGATCTTTCAAGGACTTGTGAGCTTCTCACACAATCCAGCCTGGTTAAACCCAGGATGGATCGTAGGCAGGCCAGCCTAAATGTTTCCAACCGGCGAAGATGCTCCATTAGGGGGGGTCCACGTTTTGCAAGCGTAGAGAAGGGAGGAAATGACCGTAGCCGAGAAGACCTGAAGCTTCGTGCGGAGCGACAGACCAGGTAGCTTCCACACAGCGTTACGCAACCGATGAAAAGATATTGCCGCCCGACTGATTCGGAGTGAGACCTCTGCTGATAAACTGGAGCCGGTCATAAGCACACTGCCCAGATATGGGAAACTCTCCACTCTCTCCACAACTGCCCCATCACCGATTGGGAGTTGTGGGGGTGGAGTGTCCGATGGTACAAAATACCCAGGCAGGTGCTTAGTTTTGGTGGGGCTGATGGTAAGGCCCCACCTCTTAGTGGCACGCTCTAGTCTCAGCAGCAGCGTCTCCAACTCCTCTTCTGAATGAGCAGCTATTACCAAATCATCGGCATACATAACGTGGTTGACCAATAGGGAGCCATGCCTTGATCGCACCCGGGCGTCGATCAGCCTCCCATTATATCTGTACCAAATGGAAATTCCCCCGGTACAGCTATTGAAGGCTTCACGAACTACGCAGTCGAAATATATGTTACATAATGTGGGAGCCAGAGGACATCCCTGTCGCACCCCAAGGTGTACAGGGAAAGGCTCCGACTCCCGGCCACGTAGTTTTACCCGGGCCCGTTCACCATCATGAAGGTCCTTAATGATCGTGAGCAGAGGGTCAGGGACTCCGAAAGCACGAAGAACAACCCAGAGCCCAGTCCTACTGATGGTATCATAGGCCTTGACCAGGTCAATAAAGCAGAGATGTAGGTCTTTTTGGAATTCCCTACACCTCTGCTGTAGCAGACGGACAGAAAATATGGCATTTGTGCAGGACCGCCCTTTCCTGAAACCGCATTGGGGCTCCGCAAGCCTCTTCTCAGCGTGCCTAGCAAGGCGATGTTGAATAATCCTTGCCAGGACCTTACCCGGCACACTGAGGAGTGAGATGCCCCTGTAGTTGTCACAGTCGGTACGGTCCCCCTTCTTAAAGAGGGGGACCACCAGGGCATCCTTCCAGTCCTGCGGAACCCATCCAGTGGTCCAGACTGTTGTTATGATGTCATATAGGGCAGTCTGTGCACAAACGCCACCCTCCCTCAGCATTTCGCTTGGGAGATCATCTCTGCCCGGTGCCTTTCCTGGTCTCAGACTCCGGATCGCCCTCAGTACTTCCTCAACAGCTGGCACCTCAGCCAGCCACTCACAGGGGGTGACCTCTTCCAATATTTGAGGCACCGCAGCCTCAGCAGGGATATCCCCACTTTGTGCCATGATGTTTTCCTGGCTGAGAGATTTTCCCTCCCCCAGGACCTCACAGAAATGCTCAGCAAATCTGCAAACCTGTTCCTGGGGGTCGGAGATTGGATCACCGTTTTTTCCTCTAATGATGGTAATAGGTGTGGCGCTGCAGGTTACTTTTTTGATGGCGTTAAATAGTGATTTGTGATCGCGGGCCACTGAGGCAGACTCCATCTCCTCAGCAACCCGCGACCACCACCCATGCTTACAGCGCCTTACGGCTCTCAGAACCTCCGAGCGAAGGCTGCGGTAAACCTCCTCATTCTCTGACGTGGGATGCTGTATGCGATGAGAGTGGGCCTGTCGCTTTTTCTCAATTAACCTGAACACCTCCTCTGTCAGCCAGGGTTTCTGGGGAGGTCTGGACCGCGTACCCAAAGCAGCCATTGCAGCTGCATGAGTCACAGTCTTAAACCTCGCCCATTTACCCTCGACATCAGGTGGAGTGGGGGACGATGCCAACCATAGCTGCAAGCGATGATGAAATTCTCGCTTGCAACTTTCATCAGCTAACTGAGACAGTGTGCATCACTACACTATCACACACACACATGAGTGTACTTCACTACACTATCACACACACACACGAGTGTACATCACTACACTATCACACACACACGAGTGTACATCACTACACTATCACACACACACAAGTGTACATCACTACACTCTCACACACACACACGAGTGTACATCACTACACTATCACACACACACACGAGTGTACATCACTACACTATCACACACACACAAGTGTACATCACTACACTATCACACACACACAAGTGTACATCACTACACTATCACACACACACACAAGTGTACATCACTACACTGTCAATCACACACACGAGTGTATATCACTACACTATCACACACACGAGTGTACATCACTACACTATCACACGAGTGAGCAGCTGGTGCGGTGTGTAAACGTCACCACAGGGGAGACAAAGGCGGCCGGGCGTGGTGTTGGCCAACCCCAGCCACCTCGTGTGCCGTGTCGGCCTTCACAGCCACTCACCAAAAGCACTTGCTGCTACTTTTGTGAAAGGTTATACGGGAGATCGTTGTGTTTGTTGTACACACACGGACGCTACGGCGTGTTGATATCCACGCTGCTGATGCTGCTGCGATTCACTGCACCACCTCCTGGCACCTCGCAAAGCCCCGCAGGGGCTGGGCCTGGGCAGGGCTCGCACGGGCAGCCACCACCACCACTCTGCCTAGCAGGTGCTACAGGCTGCGGGGCCACGTGGTGGGGCAGTTACCACCCTGCCTAGCAGGTGCTACAGGCTGCGGGGCCACGTGGCGGGGCAGCCACCACCCTGCCTAGCAGGTGCTACAGGCTGTGGGGCCACGTGGCGGGGCAGCCACCACCCTGCCTAGCAGGTGCTACAGGCTGCGGGGCCACGTGGTGGGGCAGTCAACACCCTGCCTAGCAGGTGCTACAGGCTGCGGGGCAGCAGATGGCGGGGCAGCAGATGGCGGGGCAGCAGATGGCGGGGCAGCAGATGGCGGGGCAGCAGATGGCGGGGCAGCAGATGGCGGGGCAGCAGATGGCGGGGCAGCAGATGGCGGGGCAGCAGATGGCGGGGCAGCAGATGGCGGGGCAGCAGATGGCGGGGCAGCAGATGGCGGGGCAGCAGATGGCGGGGCAGCAGATGGCGGGGCAGCAGATGGCGGGGCAGCAGATGGCGGGGCAGCAGATGGCGGGGCAGCAGATGGCGGGGCAGCAGATGGCGGGGCAGCAGATGGCGGGGCAGCAGATGGCGGGGCAGCAGATGGCGGGGCAGCAGATGGCGGGGCAGCAGATGGCGGGGCAGCAGATGGCGGGGCAGCAGATGGCGGGGCAGCAGATGGCGGGGCAGCAGATGGCGGGGCAGCAGATGGCGGGGCAGCAGATGGCGGGGCAGCAGATGGCGGGGCAGCAGATGGCGGGGCAGCAGATGGCGGGGCAGCAGATGGCGGGGCAGCAGATGGCGGGGCAGCAGATGGCGGGGCAGCAGATGGCGGGGCAGCAGATGGCGGGGCAGCAGATGGCGGGGCAGCAGATGGCGGGGCAGCAGATGGCGGGGCAGCAGATGGCGGGGCAGCAGATGGCGGGGCAGCAGATGGCGGGGCAGCAGATGGCGGGGCAGCAGATGGCGGGGCAGCAGATGGCGGGGCAGCAGATGGCGGGGCAGCAGATGGCGGGGCAGCAGATGGCGGGGCAGACAAACGCACCGCTGTACTGTACTTCTGTGCTCTCGCCAGCTGCGCCGCCTGACTTCGCCAACGCGCGGTGACCGGCGTGGTGAAGTATGGTCAAATATCCCCCTCGACCCGCACGGTGTAGGGAGGCCCTCATCCAGCAGCGGATTGACAAAGTGCCCGTTACATGTCATCACACCGATAGCTACGCATTACAACGTTGCATAACAATGCTCATTATGAATTGCTCTACTGTAGTGTACGTGCGTGTTAGTGCACGAGTGCTATTGTTATAGTGGTGCTGTTGTTACACGGCTACTGTGATTATCGTTACTGCAGACGGACGCTCACCGACTGTGGACCCAAACTCGGCCTACAACAACCTCCAGATTTCCTCGGACCTCAGGACGGTGACGTGGACCGCTGTCTCCCAGGGTCGCCCCGATCACCCACACCGCTTTGATGGCTGTCTACAAGCCCTGTGCTCCGAGAGCTTCTCGTCGGGTCAGCACTACTGGGAGGTGGACGTGGGGGGTGCGGCGGGGAGCTGTGAGGTTGGAGTCGCGTACGGGACGATCGCACGGAAAGGGAGTGGTGACGAGTGCAGCCTGGGACTGAACGACTCATCCTGGGTTTTATATACATATAACAACAGCTGCTACGTGCGTCATGGTGGTGTATCGACCTCGGTGCCGGTGAGGGATCCTCCCCGGAGAGTCGGGTGTCACCTGCACTGGGAGGCGGGGCTGCTGTCGTTTTACAGCGCCGACTCCATGGAGCTGCTGCACTCCGTCCACCACTCGTTTAGTCAACCACTCTACCCCGCACTGAGTGTGTGGGGTGATGATGGTGACTCAGTGAGGATTCTGGATCTGAGTCGTGCGTCCTGAGAGCACGGAGTGTGAACAGCGCAGAGAAACGGGCACAACGCACAGACTCACGCACACAAAAACAAAGATCCCCTGTGTAGCCTTAACAGATTTGGGGCAAGTGCTGTTAGCGAGCACCTATGGGACCATCTATAAATGACGTCACGCACCTAGGGGGGGGGCAGACATTTGTGACGATGGGGGGGGGGGTGAAAAATGTGACGTCACGTCAAAATGCGCAACTTAAATAAATATAGACAACACGTTCTACTTAATTAAATAGACTTTTTAATAAATGTTTTCTCCTACAACATCAGAGTGCAGCGCCACATTAAATATGCACTACAATGACAATAGTTTAAAGCTATTTGAGGCATGTTTTATTTTCTTGGGGGGGGGGGGCATAACTTTGTGACGTCATATTTTAGGGGGGTCTGACTTTTTGTGACGCCGTGTGACGAAGGGGGGGGGGGTCAAAAATCCGTGACGTCATTTATGGACAGCCCCTATGAAGGCCGGCACAGCACACTAGGGGGTGGGTGGCCAACACCACGCCCGGCCGTCTTTGTCTCCCCAGTGGTGATGTTTACACACCGTACCAGGAACTCTTTTTTCAGGCTGAGTCGACCTAGGGGAGGCCCATGACCGGTTCACCAACACCATTGACGATTATCGGAATCGGTCCAGGATCTCCCCTAGGTCGACTGAGCCTCAAATGAGTACCTGCTGCGATGTGCAAACATCGCCACTGGGGAGACAAAGGCGGGTCGGGCGTGGTGCTGGTCACCGACCCCCTCGTGTGCTACAGTGCCGGCCTTCATAGGTGCTACTAGCAAACAGCACTTGCCCCTACAGTCTGTTAAGGCTACACGGGGGATAATTTTCTTTGGGTTAGTAGGTTGGTCTGTCTGCCTTTGTCTGTGTGTGTCTTTGTTACTGTGTCTGTGTGTGTGTGTTTTTGTTACTGTGTGTGTGTGTATTTGTTACTGTGTCTGTGTGTGTGTGTCTGTGTGTATTTTTGTTTTGGTGCTGGCCACCCACCCCCTCGTGTGCAAGAGTGACAGCCTTCACAGGC
This sequence comes from Lampetra planeri, assembly GCF_965212315.1. Lineage (NCBI taxonomy): Eukaryota > Metazoa > Chordata > Hyperoartia > Petromyzontiformes > Petromyzontidae > Lampetra > Lampetra planeri. The sequence goes on from NW_027613990.1 coordinate 6,675, forward strand.
TCTGTTATTTGCTACGAACAGGCCTTTCCCCAACAGCCTGTTAAGACTACACAGACACACACACACAGATAGACAAACACACTCACACACATACAAACACACAGACACAAACAGATAGACACATGTACACACACACATACACTCACAAATACACTCACAAACAGATACATACACACACAGATACAAAGACAAATATCCCCCATATAGCCTTAACAGACTGTACGGGCAAGTGCTGTTAGTGAGCACCTATAAAGGCCGGCACTTCACACGAGGGTGTGGGTGGCCACCATCACGCCTGGCCGCCTTTGTTTCCCAAGTGGCGAAATTTACACATTGTACCAGGTACTTATTTGAGGCTGAGACGACCTAGGGGAGGCCCATGACCGGTTTACAAACAACATTGATAGCGATTATATGAATCGGCCTTGGTTCTCCCCTAGGTCAACTCAGCCTCAAATTACTACCTGGTGCGATGAGTAAACATTACCCCTGGGGATACAAAGGTGGGTCTCTCCCAGGCTGGCCTTCATAGGTGAAACTCACTAACAGCACTTAACTCAACAGTATTTTAAACCTATACGGGGGATCTTTGTCTTCGGGTAAGTGGGTTGATATGTATGCCTTTGTGTGTCTTTGTTACTGTGTTTGTGTCTTTGTTACTGTGTCTGTGCGTATCTTTGTCTTTGTGTGTCTTTGATATTGTGTTTGTGTCTTTGTTTCTGTGTCTGTGCGTGTCTTTGCGTATTTCTGGGCATGGTGCTGCCTACCCACTCCCTCGTGTGTCACAGTGCCAGTCTTCATAGTTGCTACTCGCTACTAACAGCACTTGCCCAACAGTATTTTAAGGCTACATGGGGTATCTTTGTCTGTAGTGTATAGAGAGCCATGTGCGCAGTGTGGGGTGGAGCGGTGGTGCAGTGGTTAGTGCACTGGTGGGGGAGGGCGGGGGGAGCCAAGGTTCTCTCTGACGTCACCGTCCCTCGCACCGCGCGCCACGTGGCGCTCAACGCCGAGAGGGCGGAGCTCCACCGCGGGCGTGCTCGGAACACGCGTCACGTGACGCTACGGGGTGACGCGCGCCGTCCCCCTCGCGGTCACTCGCTCGTTGGGCGATAAACCCGGGGTGGGAATGGCATGGCATCACTAGGGGGGGACTACTCGTGGTGTGTGCTGAGCGTCGCTGGGATAAAGCATTTTTGTTTTAACCAGGGGTCGAGTGACCCCCTCCTCCCTCCACCCAAACTAGTTTTATTTTACAGGGCATAGAGAGAGATATAAGCCATTTTAATACCTAGTAGTAGTAGGAGGTATTTTGCCACCAATATTATTCGTAAAGGTTTGTTTTGATTCATATTTTTATTATCTGCTGTCAGACTTTTGGACCTGAAGCCACAACCTTCGATTCATGGGATAACGCTTCTGCTGACAACAATGGGAACTGTGTTTTGACTTTGAAGTGGGTTAAAGTTATTAAGCGCCTGATATATATCTAGAGTGAGGATCTACCTTACAATACGACACGACTAATATTGTCTCAACACGCATTAATAACACAAAGACACTGTGTTATTACAGGGATAGAGACAACACAAACTCCAAATTTCCAGCAACTGTCAGGGTCGGAATCCAACCAATGACCTCCTGCATACCAGGCGAGGGAGTTAACATCTCCGAGCCACCGCAGCACCCCTCTTTAACGTGAGACACCAATCCGGTGTGAACCCAACCTCGAGTCGCAGGGTGTTTAGCAAAACGTAGGTGATTTGAGGCGCATTGATTATCTTGTACCAGTTGTGTAATTGTGTTTTTCGCTATTCGCATTGTGCTCTGGGCTGGGGGTGAGATTTCTGTTTGCTTCATTGCAGGCATGGGTTTGACTTGTTTTGCTTTTTTCATTTTTGTGACCCAGGTCACTCTTGTCAATGAGACTCATCCTGATCTCCTGAGTTCTCACCTCGTTAAATTAAAATTTAACTCGACTCGATCATCAGCAGAAGTATCATCAGCAGCAAAATTAATAACAGGAGCAACAGCATCAACAGCAGTAGCTCCATCATAATCATCATCAGTATCAGGAGTAGAACCAGTAACATCAATAATAATGGAATCATTATCAGCAGTAACAGAATCAGCAGCAGAACCAGCATCATTATCATCACTTTTGCAACCGAGACTCATCCTGGTCTCTTGAGTTCTCACCTGGTTAAACAAATCGAATTTAACACGTAAGCTTTCGCGACCAATATTATCAATGATAAAGGTTTATTGGGTTAGATCGCATAAATATACATAGACTTGATTGTGTTCTGGGTTACCTGTGAATTGTAATCACATTGTATTGTGGGTCAAGGGTCAATGTGTTCTCGGTGAATAAAAAATAAATCTGAAAATCTATTGTTAAGATTGTCATCCAGGCTGTGAATGTGAATCTCTCATAGCTGAGACTGACTTGTGTAAACATGTATTTTTTTGGGATGGTTACTGTTGTTTTGTTTGTATAGATGTTATAGTATTGGAGATTAAACCCGGGCACGGTTAGTAAATCTTCAGCTTACGCCTTCACAGGTAAGTGCTGTCTGTAGCCTTGGGCCGCATTCCATGGCGCATCTCGTGGTATTTATAGCTGCACTCTCAGTCAGTTTGCTTGTTCCTCGTCACCATGAGCTATGATGATGAATGGATCCTGACTGATGGATGATGATGAAGAGCACGATGATGATGATAATGACAACGCTTGGTAATGATGACCACCACCCACTCACCTGCACCCAACACTCTTACCCGACACCTGCCACTCCCTAACCTACTACCCCCATCCTATTATAATAAAAGACTCCGTCAGGCACTGCTGGTCTCCGTTGGTCTTTAATTCAAGTTCTTTCTCCGCACCCCGCTGGTCTCCTACGCGGACCAGCGTCGTCTCGCGCGCCCCCGCAAGCGCTTCATCCTCAGCTCTTCCACTCTTCCTCACACCCCGCTGGTCCTGATAAGGGACCAGCGTCTCCTCTCGCGTGCCCCGCACGCTCCTCCATTAGCTCCTCCTCGTGCGCGCCCCGCACGCGCTCTCCCGTCAGCTCCTCTCCCGTCAGTCGCTCCGCTCCTCCTCGCTCCGCACACCACTGGCCGACGGTGTGCCGAAGCCCCATCAGCCAAGTGGCTGATGGCGCGGCGGCCACCCAACGTGGTCCCGCTTCTTCACTCCATCAACTGACCCCAATCTCTTCCGGGCTCCTCTCTATATCCTCTCTCCCACGTGACCTTGACTCCTCCCCTTCCAGATCGTCAGATCCGGCCTTCCCATACTGCCCTGCTGGCTCCACCTCTATTCACCTCACTTCCCATTGGAGCCGAGGTGAACGGCGGCACCTCCCACACGCACCCCATACCGGGCTTCGCCCCCAATACCCCGGGCCGTGTGATTGGGCCAGAGCCCAGCAGCAACCCCATTTACGCTCGCATTACATGACCCCCCCCCTAAAAGAAAAATCCAGCCGTCCCGGCTGCAATAGGATAAAATAATGCGAGCGACTGCATCACAATCAGGAATCACCCCAGACACAACGGAGAGTACAATGACAAACACAATTAACGAAAGGGAAGGGATCAGGATCCGGTACGGAACACCGGCCCGTCCTCCGTGCAACAAGCAAGAAGAATTTAGGAATGGAAAGTAATGCACAACAACGGTAACCGACATGCAAGAACGGCACACGCGCATAATCAGGAATGCGGTGTCTTAGAGCTTGTCTGTGTTGCTGGTCCATCCGCCTGGCTCAAGTCCAACTTCAGAGAACAACTGGTAGAGCAGGAGTGACGAACAGGCGCTCCACTCCCCCTTCAAGTCCACATCCGGTTAACACAACCGGTGACACCCAGTGTGTCAGGCGCCGAAGATCTGTGACGAGAAGGAGAACCCAACCCCCTGAGGCACAGCACCACGAAACGCACATCCGCATGTCGTACACGACAGCCACCCGGCCCCAGGGTAGTGGAGATGATCGAAATCCGCCCCGCGTAAGGAGAAACCCAATAAATACCCAAAAATCGACGCGATGGACGCCCCAGTATCTACATTTTAACTAAAAAATATTATTTACACGTGACAACAAACATTTTCCTGCTCTTGCCCATCAGCAGTCCTCTCTTGAGGACCAGCACAGACATCTCACGTACACAGCATCTACCCACTGTCACTCTCAACACATAACCCAGAGCGGAACAAGTCTGCGGCCCTTCCCGCTGGAGGACCCGCAAGGGGAATCCCTGCCCCATGCTAGCCAGGTCTCCCCGTTCGCTGCAACGTAACGGAACCTCTACTCCTGAATTCCGTGAGCCCCCGGCCCACCAGGTTAACAGTCTGCCACTGCATGACGGAACCCCGACTCCCCGAGCCATATGAGCACACGGCCTATTAGTTTGAGACATACCACGGAGTGTCTCGCCTCCGGGCTGCAAGGTCAGCCATCGGCCATAGGCCGATGTGACCACAACTCGTGCATCACCCACGCAACAATGGCAGGCGTATACTGGTGAAATATTTGCCCCAGAATAGAACCCAGCCAGCATCTCAGTCCCAAAATGCTGGTGCAATGACACGCCCCCCTTAGTCAGACACGGGCCACTATGCTCCCGTTACCCCGATGGGCGCCAACACGCCAGCATTGCGCACAACACGCAATGCACGCACACAAGTTAGAGCGCAACACGAGAGTCAAGGGATGAGATCCATTAACCGCATCCCCTCAAAATGGCGGCGTCACGCGCAAAGCGCCCCACCGAGGTTTTCCCCGCGCGCTCAAAATGGCGGCCCCATGCGGCGAGCGCATCCCCGCGATTTCCCGCGCGCTCAAAATGGCGGCCCCATGCGCCGAGCGCATTCCCGCGATTTCCCGCGTGCTCAAAATGGCGGCCCCATGCACCGAGCGCATCCCCGCGATTTCCCGCGCGCTCAAAATGGCGGCCCCATGCACCGAGCGCATCCTCGCGATTTCCCCGCGCGCTCAAAATGGCGGCCCCATGCGCCGAGCGCATCCTCGTGATTTCCCGCGCACGCTCAAAATGGCGGCCCCCTGTGCTGAGCACATCCTCGCGATTTCCCGCGCGCGCTCAAAATGGCGGCCCTATGCGCCAAGCGCATCCCCGCGATTTCCCGCGCGCGCTCAAAATGGCGGCCCCATGCGCCGAGTGCATCCCCGCGATTTCCCGCGCTAGCCAAAATGGCGGCCCAACGTGCGACCACTTCGGCAGTTTTTCCTGTGAGTGCACCCCAGCTGCCCCTTGCTGGGGGTCACAACACACATCCCCTGTCACGTTTTAACAACCCCCAATGATACGACGCATAGCCGCAGCTCGCTGCGCACAGCAGTCATATCGGGGGAATTTTTAACCCATAGTTGACCAAGACACATTGCTCATACACACCAACTCGCAATGCAACCCCTGGCCGCACGCAATCAACGGAAAGAGCGACGCCACTTGGCGGTAATTTACGGCCCCATCACCCTTGACGGCAGAGCCACCAACAACGCCCTCATCCCTCCACACTCGCAATTTCCTATGAACACACATGCAAGCTCGTGTGCACGAACACCCATACAACCAAAAATTAGGGTCCCCCACGAATCGACCAATTTCCGAACAGGTACGCACAACTAATAACAATCCCGAACCCAATGGTCAAAACAATGTAACGCACTCCGTATCCGTACAGAAAGACAGTCTCTACAGTACGTGCAGTCAGCATGTCGCGATTACAAGCAGCAAAGTTCCACACAGGTCGTACATTATGCACAATCGCAAGCAGAGCTGCAGGCAGACACACACCGTTAACCCTGTCGTACCTTGCAGCAAAAAAAATCATCAAAATAACCACGTCACACATGGCAACCCACGGGATGGTAACAGCGCGGGACACTCGACGCAACCGAATTAATAATTAACTTCGCCATCAAGATAACATCCCCATGCCGCAACGCATAAACACTATTTGACACAGAGCAAACACAAGCAGACAGCGCGTCCATCCTCACACACACACAGCCCGACCCGCGCTCCGCATGCTCGAGACATAACAAACAATCGCACCTGGCACAAGCAAGATGGGTGAGGTGTGTGTTAGGGCCGGGTGCATATCGTCACGACTTGCCCGGGGCTGCAGCGAGCAGAGGACGGCAGGGTGGTGACTTGAGACGCCTCGAAGAACTCGGATGGTGAGCGCGGCGTCCTCCCGCGACTGCTCCGGTGTCTCGCACAAGAGCCAGGACGGGGGTGCTCCCGCCCCGGCAGCAGCAGCGTCGGTGTCCTTTCCTTGCGGCTTCTTCCTGCAAAACAGTTGCTCAGCAGCAGGATGCGCACCACGCGGCACCTCCGAGATGGCATCGCATGGCCGCCTCTCCGCCGCGATGTTCAAGATGGCGGCGGCCTGCCACGTGGTCGCTGGAGGACGTGTGCCGGCGGACGTCTCTCCATCGTCGGAAGACGTAACAAGTGGGTTACGCTTTTTCAAGTTCTCGGCCATCTTCCTCGATGTTATTTTGCCTTAAAAAAGTCCACTTCTGACTCCAGTGTAATAAAAGACTCCGTTAGGCACTGCTTGTCTCCGATGGTCTTTTATTCAAAGTCTTTCTCCGCACCCCGCTGGTCTCCTCTGCGGACCAGCGTCGTCTCGCGCGCGCCCCGCACGCGCTTCCTCCTCAGCTCTTCCACTCGTCCTCACACCCCGCTGGTCCTGACAAGGGACCAGCATCTCCTCTCGGGTGCCATGCACGCTCCTCTCGCGTGCCCCGCACGCTCTTCTCGCGTGCCGTGCACGCTCCTCTCGCGTGCCCCGCACGCTCCCCTCGCGTGCCCCGCACGCTCCTCTCACGTGCCCCACATGCTCCTCTCGCGTGCCACGCACGCTCCTCCATTAGCTCCTCCTCGTGCGCGCCCCGCACGCGCTCTCCCGTCAGCTCCTCTCCCGTCAGTCGCTCTGCTCCTCCCCGCTCTGCACACCGCTGGCCGACGGTGTGCCGCCGAAGCCCCATCAGCCACGTGGCTGATGGCACGGCGGCCACCTAACGTGGTCCCGCTTCTTCACTCCATCAGCTGACCCCGATCTCTTCCGGGCTCCCGTCTATATCCTCTCTCCCACGTGACCCTGACTCCTCCCCTTCCGGATCGTCAGATCCGGCCTTCCCATACTTCCCTGCTGGCTCCACCCCCATTCACCTCGCTTCCCATTGGAGCCGAGGTCAACGGCGGCCCCTCCCACACGCCCCCCATACCGGGCTCCGCCCCCAATACCCTGGGTCGTGTGATTGGGCCAGAGCCCAGCAGCAACCCCATTTACGCTCGCATTACACATATATACAGACACAGACACAATTTCAACTCATAAATCATTGGAAAGATGTCATCAACTACTTTGGGTCATGACTTGATATAATAGGGGGGTTTTCCCCTTTTTTCTGCCAACAAAACTGAAATCTTTTTACAAGGATTCATGTCTGCATTAACCACAATACTTGCAGTCAAAATTCAAACAAAAACACACTGATAATAAATGCATTGTCCTTGAAACTGATTGGTTCACACCAGAGACAGCTTTCTTTTGAGCCTTGTCTCAATTGGTGCTCGACCAGAGGACGCCAAAAGGCACCAATTGAGACTAGGCTCAAAAGAAAGCTGTCTCTGGTGTGGGCTAATCAGTTTCAAGGACAATGCATATATTATCAGTGTTTTTTGTTCATAGTTGTTTCTTTTTGTTTGCATTTTGACTGCTTGTGTTGTGGTTATTGCAAACATGATGCCTTGTATAAAGGTGTCAGTTTTTGTACCAGTTAAAAGGGTAAAAAGCTATTACTGAAGATAAAGTAGTGAGAAATGCAATGATGATGAGAAATAAAATGACGTCACGCACCTGGGGGGGGGGGGGGGTCAGACATTTGTGACAATGTGTGACGAGAAGGGGGGGGGGGGGTTTGAGAAATGTGACGTCACATAAAAATGCGCAACTTTAAATAAATATATACAACACGTTCTACTTAATTAAATAGACTTTTTAATACATGTTGTCTCCTACAACATCATTGTGCAGCGCCACATTAAATACGCACTACAATGACAATAGTAGTTTAAAGCGATTTGAAGCATGTTTTATTTTGGGGGGGGCAGAGCTTTGTGACGTCATATTTGAGGGGGGGGGGGTCTGACTTTTTGTGACGCCGTGTGACTCAGGGGGGGGGGGGAGGAGGGTCAAAAATCGTCAAAAATCGCGTGACGTCATTTATGGACGGCCCCTAAAGTGATGAGAGATGAGACTTCCCTACCCCGTATAATTTCTGAAATCTGTCACCGCCCTTCCAACATTTGTATATTGGTTTAGCCATGTTTGTTTGTTGTAGTACAGAGTTAGACTGATGGCCTTAATCTAAGTTGGCTTGTGGTTGTTGTTGGTTGTTTGACTTGCATCCCACTGGGATTTTTGCACACAGCGTTGGTGTACAGTGATTTTTTTTCTGCAATGTTTTGCTGTCTTTTCTTGGATTTCTGTTTGCACTTAGTCACTTATTCACTTTAAGATGTTTTTTGTTCATGTTTTTTGTTTGTTGCGGTTGCACCCGATTCAAGAGCCGAATGGCTCACAGGGCTATACCTAATAAATGAACTTGAACTTGATTTGTTCTGGATTTGAAGCTTTTGTGACTGCAAGGAATCACAATCGTAGGTTTTTTAGGTAAAGTCACGTAGAGTAAAAAATTAAAATTAATAAAATTATTAACAGAAATAAAATAATAAAAATCACGACGTTTCGGAGGCAACACAAGTCTCCGTCTTCATGTGGGACCGTCACAGCTAGATTTGCTGTATCAAGTGAGGCATTAAATTCCAAGATACAAGTTCTTAAATACAAGTTAAGGTGGGGGAGGGGGGGAGGAGCTTATCTGAGTGTGGTAGACAATGAATGGAACGTAATTCTAGATTTGAAGCTTTCGTGACTGCAATGATTCATATTCTTGGGTTTTTTCGGTAAAGTCACGTAGGTAAAACATTAAAATTAATGAAAGTAAAAATAAAAATCACGACGTTTCGGAGGCAACACAAGCTTCCGTCTTCAGGTGGAACGTCACAGCACGACTGCTGTATCAAGTGAGAGAAATTCCAAGAACACAGTATTTGTAAGCGATGGGTATTACCTTTTTCGATTTAAAGCTTTCGTGACTGCAGGGATTAATCTTCTTGGTTCTTTCGGTAAAGTCACGTAGAATGGAAACAATCAAAATAATAAAATAAAACATAATAAAATTATTCTCACGACGTTTCAGCCACAACGCAAGCAGCCGTCATCAGGTGAAGACCAGGTCTGTCGCAGAGACAGCGTCTGAATGTCTCCCCGACAGACCTGGTCTTCACCTGATGACGGCTGCTTGCGTTGTGGCCGATACGTCGTGAGAATTATTTTATTATGTTTTATTTTATTATTTTTATTGTTTCCATTCTACGTGACTTTACCGAAAGAACCAAGAAGAGGGGGTATATTACCTTGTTATCGCGACATCTCTCGTTGTCTGTTAAAAACTTTAACAGATAGGTGGAATTCCTCCCCGTAGAGGGTATTAATTCTAGATTTGAAGCTTTCCTGACTGCAAGGATTCATATTCTTAGTATTTTTTGGTAAAATCACGTTGGTGAAAAATTAAAATGAATAAAAGTAAAATAAAATGAAAATCACGACGTTTCGGAGGGAACACAAGCGTCGTGATTTTTATTGTATTTTTATTTTACTTTTATTAATTTTAATTTTTCACCTACGTGACTTTACCGAAAAAACCTAAGAAATAGAAAATGTAAATTTGGAGCTTTCGGTAAAGTCACGTATAAAGATAAAATAATAAATTAAATAATAGCATACGACGTTTCGATTGCAACACAAGCAATCATCATCAGGTATAAATGAAAAAGAAACACAAATCTAGTATGCTTAGAAATGTAATGTAACATTATTAAGTATACGAGATTTGTGTTTCTATTTCATTTATACCTGATGATGATTGCTTGTGTTGCAATCGAAACGTCGTAGTATGCTATTATTTAATTTATTATTTTATCTTTTTACGTGACTTTACCGAAAGCTCTAAATTAACATTTTCTATTTCTTAGGTTTTTTTCGGTGAAGTCACGTAGGTAAAAAAAATTAAATTAATAAAAGTAAAATAAAAATAAAATAAAAATCACGACGCTTGTGTTCCCTCCGAAACGTCGTGATTTTTATTTTATTTTACTTTCATTAATTTAATTTTTTTTTTATCTTTATACGTGACTACCGAAAGAACCAAAGAATAAATAGAAAATGGAACGTATTTGGAGGAAAGTGGGAGGGGCTAAAAGCGTTCGTAAGTCGAGGAGTTGCACCACCAACCGCCACTAACCCCCCCTCTCGGCATGTTGCGTCGATTCGTCGGAATCGAATTGCTTGGAATCTATCGGAGGAATCGATTCCTCCCCCCCCCTCACCACCACCACATCCACCATTGCTCAGTCGCTACAGGTCACGCAGCAGACGACAGCAAGAAGCAGGCAGCAGGCGTTGGCTCCGTGTGAACGCTTCCGAAGACGGCGCGCGGGCGATCGGGGCTTCTATTCGGTAAACTTTGAACGTTGCGCAAAATCGTTGAATTAATTTAAATTAACAAAAAAGTTACGGCGTTGGTGGCGTTCGCCGGTCACCGGGGTGCCCGGGGCCCGTCGCCCTGGTCGGTAGGGGATTCTAGGCGAGCGCGGGGGGCCCGAGAGCCTGTCGGAGGCCTATAGGGGGAGGGGTGAAAAAAAGTTTTCAAAGTTACATTGACGATCAAACGGCAGCAGCAGTAGCATCATCATCAGCAGCAGCAGTAGCATCAGCAGCAGCAGTGTCAGCAGCAGTAGCATCAGCAGTAGCATCAGCAGCAGTGTCAGCAGCAGTGTCATCAGCAGCAGTAGCATCATCAGCAGCAGTAGCATCAGCAGCAGTGTCAGCAGCATTATCATCATCAGCAGTAGCATCACCAGCAGCATCAGTTTCATCAGCAGTGGTTTCATCAGCATTATCAGCTGCAGCATCAGCAGCAGCTTTACCAGCAGTGTCATCAGCAACTTCATCAGCAGTGTCATCAGCAGCAGCTTTAGCAGCAGTGTCATCAGCAACTTCATCAGCAGTGTCATCAGCAGCAGCTTTAGCAGCAGTGTCATCAGCAACAGTGTCATCAGCAGTGTCATCAGCAGCAGTAGCATCAGCAGCAGTGTCAGCAGCAGTAGATTCATCAGCATCATCAGCAGCAGTATGATCCGCAGCATCATCAGCAGCAACTTCATCTGCAGTGTCATCAGCAGCAACTTCATCTGCAGTGTCATCAGCAGCTGCATCAGCAGCAGTGTCATCAGCAGCTGCATCATCAGAAGTGTCATCAGCAGCAGCTTCATCAGCAACAGTGTCATCAGCAGTGTCATCAGCAGCAGTAGCATCAGCAGCAGTGTCAGCAGCAGTAGATTCATCAGCATCATCAGCAGCAGTATGATCAGCAGCATCATCAGCAGCAACTTCATCTGCAGTGTCATCAGCAGCTGCATCAGCAGCAGTGTCATCAGCAGCTGCATCATCAGAAGTGTCATCAGCAGCAGCTTCATCAGCAGCAGTGTCATCAGCAGCAGCAGCTTTACCAGCAGTGTCATCAGCAGTAGCGTCAGCAGTGTCATCAGCAACTTCATCAGCAGTGTCATCAGCAGCAGCTTTATCAGGAGTGTCATCAGCAACAGTGTCAGCAGAAGCTTCAGGAGCAGCTTCATCAGCAGCAGTGTCATCAGCAGTGTCATCAGCAGCAGTAGCATCAGCAGTAGCTTCATCAGCAGCAGTGCCATCAGCAGTAGCAGCAGCGTCATCAGCAGCAGGATGATCAGCAGTTTCATCAGCAGTGTCATCAGCAGTGCCATCAGCAGTAGCAGCATAAACTCAGCAGCAGTAGCATCAGCAACAGTGTCATCAGTAGCAGTAACAGCAGTAGCAGCATTAAGAGCAGCAGCATGAAGATCATCAGCAGCAGCAGTGTCAGCAGCAGCAGCAGTGTCATCAGCAGTGTTAGCAGCAGTAGCATCAGCAGCAGCTTCATCAGTAGTGTCATCAGCAGTAGCAGCATAAACTCAGCAGCAGCAGCAGTGTCATCAGCAGTAGCAGCATAAATTCAGCAGCAGTAGCATCAGCAACAGTGTCATCAGTAGCAGTAACAGCAGTAGCAGCATTAAGAGCAGCAGCAGCAGCAGCAGCAGCAGCAGCAGGCAGGCAGCAGCAAAATTTCCAACACCGTGCTGATGATGATGATTGATTGCTGCTGCTGATGTGTGACCCTATAGCCTAGGGGCACACCCAGTGGCAGCTGTCCCTGTGTGTGAGTCTGTTAGTAGTAGTAGGGGTAGTGAAGATTGCTGCTGCTGCTGCCGTGTGATTCTATAGCCTAGGGGTACACCCAGTGGCAGCTGTCCCTGTGTGTGAGTCTGTTAGTAGTAGGGGTAGTGATGATTGCTGCTACTACTGCCGTGTGTTCCTATAGCCTAGGGGCACCCCCAGTGGCAGCTGTCCCTGTGTGTGAGTCTGCTGTCAGTAGTAGTAGTAGTAGGGGTAGCGATGATTGCTGCTACTACTGCTGTGTGATCCTATAGCCTAGGGGCACACCCAGTGGCAGCTGTGCTTGTGTGTGTCTGCTGTCAGTAGTAGTAGTAGGGGTAGCGATTGCTGCTACTACTGCTGTGTGTTCCTATAGCCTAGGGGCACCCCCAGTGGCAACTGTGCCTGTGTGTGAGTCTGCTGCCAGTAGTAGTAGTAGCGGTAGCGATGGTTGCTGCTGCTACTACTGCTGTGTGTTCCTATAGCCTAGGGGCACACCCAGTGGCAGCTGTCCCTGTGTGTGAGTCTGCTGTCAGTAGTAGTAGGGGTAGTGATGATTGCTGTTGCTACTGCCGTGTGATCCTATAGCCTAGGGGCACACCCAGTGGCAGCTGTGCTTGTGTGTGTCTGCTGCCAGTAGTAGGGGTAGCGATGATGATTGCTGCTACTACTGCTATGTGATCCTATAGCCTAGGGGCACACCCAGTAGCAGCTGTCCCTGTGTGTGAGTCTGCTGTCAGGAGTAGTAGGGGTAGCGATGATTGCTGCTGCTACTACTGATGTGTGATCCTATAGCCTAGGGCACCCCGAGTGGCAACTGTCCCTGTGTGTGAGTCTGCTGCCAGTAGTAGTAGCGGTAGCGACGATGTGCTGGATTGTTTTCCCTGTCTGTGTGTCTGTCCCGTGTGTTTCAGGAGTTGGCCATCATGCCTCGGCTGTTGCTGCTTGTGCTGGTGGTTCGGCCTGCACTGATGGAGGTGTTCACATCAATAGGTGACGCACGTGCAAACACACACACGCACACACACGCACACACACACGCACGCAAACACGCACACACGTAAATATGCACGCAAACACGCACACGCACGCAAACACGCACTCAAACAAGCAGACACGCAAACACACACGAACATGCACATACGCACACAAACACGCACACAAACACGCACGCACACAAACACGTGCACAAACACGCATACACAAACACGCACACACAAACACAAACACACGCACGCACACACAAACACGCACGCAAACACGCACGCACACACAAACACGCACGCAAACACGCACGCACACACAAACACGCACGCAGACACGCACACAAACACGGACAAACACGCACGCACACACGCACACAAACACGCACACATGCACGCACACAAACACGCACGCGCACACACAAACACGCACGCAAACACGCACACACAAACACACGCATGCAAACACGCACGCACACACAAACACACGCACGCAAACACGCACGCACACACAAACACGCACGCAGACACGCACACAAACACGGACAAACACGCACACACGCACACAAACACGCACGCACACACGCACACAAACACGCACGCACACACACGGACACACAAACACGCACGCAAACACGCACGCACACACAAACACGCACGCACACACGCACAAACACGCACGCACACACACACGCACGCAAACACGCACACACGTAAATATGCACGCAAACACGCACACGCACGCAAACACGCACTCAAACAAGCAGACACGCAAACACACACGAACATGCACATACGCACACAAACACGCACACAAACACGCACGCACACAAACACGTGCACAAACACGCATACACAAACACGCACACACAAACACAAACACACGCACGCAAACACGCACGCACACACAAACACGCACGCAAACACGCACGCACACACAAACACGCACGCAAACACGCACGCACACACAAACACGCACGCAGACACGCACACAAACACGGACAAACACGCACGCACACACGCACACAAACACGCACACATGCACGCACACACGCACACAAACACGCACGCGCACACACAAACACGCACGCAAACACGCACACACAAACACACGCACGCAAACACGCACGCACACACAAACACACGCACGCACACACAAACACGCACGCAGACACGCACACAAACACGGACAAACACGCACACACGCACACAAACACGCACGCACACAAACACGCACGCACACACACGGACACACAAACACGCACGCAAACACGCACGCACACACAAACACGCACGCACACACGCACAAACACGCACGCACACACACAAACACGCACGCACACACGCACACACAAACACGCACACAAACACGCACGCACACACGCACGCACACACGCAAACACGCACACACAAACACGCACACACAAACACGCACACGCACACACAAACACGCACACACAAACACGCACACACAAACACGCACGCACAAACACGCACGCACAAACACGCACACACAAACACGCACACATGCACACACACACGCACACAAACACGCACACAAACACGCACACAAACACGCACACAAACACGCACACGCACGCACACACACACAAACACGCACAAACACGCACACACACGCACACACAAACACGCACACGCACACAAACACGCACACAAACACGCACACAAACACGCACACAAACACGCACACAAACACGCAAACACGCAGAAACGCACAAACACGCACACACAAAACAAAGACAAAGGTCCCTTGTGTAGCCTTTAACAGACTGTCGGGGCAAGCGCTGTTAGCCGGATTTCTTTTTTTCGAAGGTAAATCATCGAAAACGTAAAATTAAGCATGGGCACGCGAGCACAGCCACCTTGTTTCTTCAAATTTATCTATGAACATCATTGTTTTTGGTTTTTTTATGACCGGGAACCAAGGTGGGTTGGGGAGGGGGGGTCCAGGCTGCTGCAGTAAGCGGCAGAGGTCGCAAACGGGTTTTGATTCCTTACCCGTACCCGGCCGCACCAGGGTCGCCAACGGGTACCCGTACCCTACCCAATACCCGGCTACCCGTACTCGGCCGGGTACGGGTAGGGTACGGGTATCGAGTACCCGATTGCGACCTTTGGGATGAAGCCATGTTGCAGGCGCGGGTGGGTTGATTCTAGGAACTTGAATTGTGAGAAGAGACAAGACGTTGGGAAATGAGTGACAAACGGCGACTCACCAGTGACTCACGGCCTACCCGTACCCGGCCGCACCAGGGTCGCAAACGGCTACCCGTACCTGTACCCGGCCGGGTACGGGTAGCCGGGTATCGGGTAGGGTACGGGTTTCGGGTACCCGGTTGCGACCTCTGGTAAGCGGTTAAGAACCACTGCTCCAGATGATGTACAATACAGGGTGATTCAAAACAATGTTTTAATGCTTACATGGCGACTATCGGTTTTTTATAAATGGAAAAATAACAGATAATAATACTCCAAAGCTGCAGACGCAATAACGAATGTCACGATAATTGTTTCTATCTGGCAACAAAACTGACACCTTTTGTTACAAGGAGTCATGTTTGCATAGACCACAATACCTGCAGTCATAATGCAAACAAAAAACACAACTCTGATAATATATGCACTGTCCTTGAAGTTAAAAGCTGTCTCGGGTGTGGACCAATCAACTTCAAGGACAGTGCCTACATTATCAGAGTTATGTTTTTTTTTATTTGCATTATGGCTGCATGTATTGTGGTCTATGCAAACATGACTCCTTGTAAAAAAAGGTGTCAGTTTTGTTGCCAGATAGAAGGGTAAAAAAACAATTATCATATTTTTTACTGGCAAATGAGGTTTCAATGGTGTCAATGCTTACCCCAAGCTCTCATACTCTGATGGTGCATTGTCTTTGAGTTGTGCACCTTTTGGCGTCATCTGGTCCAACACCATGTGAGACTAGGCTCTAAGAAAAGCTGTCTTGGGTGTGGACCAATCAACTTCAAGGACAGTGCATACATTATCAGAGTTATGTTTTTTGTTTGCATTATGACCGCAGGTATTGTGGTCTATGCAAACATGACTCCTTGTAAAGAAAGGTGTCAGTTTTGTTGCCAGATAGAAGGGTAAAAAAATCAATTATCATATTTTTTACTGGCAAATGAGGTTCCAATGGAACGAATGTCACGTTAATAACTTCAAAAAGTCGAAAAAGTCTCCCCGCCTGTTTCGCCATCTTCCCCAGGTGGTCTCCTGAGCCCGGAGGCACATTCCTCGTGGCTGTCGTTGCTGATTCTCAGAAGCTTGAACACATTTTTTGTTTAAGCATCCTGTACATCTCTGTGTGTCTTGATTTAAAGCTTTCGTCACTGCAGGGATTCATTTTCATGGTTCTTTCGGTAAAGTCATCACGTAGAAGGGAAATAATAAAATAAAATAATATAAAACAATAAGAAATTCTCACGACGTTTCGACTGCAACACAAGAAATCATCATCAGGTGTGAAATCCACGCCAATAATTTTTTTTTTCAAATTTTCTTGCTGTGGATTTCACACCTGATGATGATTGCTTGTGTTGCAGTCGAAACGTCGTGAGAATTCTTATTGTTTTATATTATTTTATTTTATTATTTCCCTTCTACGTGATGACGTTACCGAAAGAACCAAGAATATGAATCTCTGTGTGTGTTTGTGGAGTTGAGTGGACTTGCCGATGAGCGGTACCAGCGGTGTCAAGATCGGCCTCTGTGGAGGAGGCTCGTGAAGGACGCTGCTACTGGGCAGTGCCAGGCTAGGTGCACAGTGAGGCTACTGGGCAGTTGGAGGCAGTCGCCCTCCAACAACAACGGGGGGCGGAGGAGCGACGCTCACAACAACGAGCGGAGCGGCGGGTGGCTAAAGCACAGCAAGTTGGCACAGTAGGGGGCACAGGTGGTGCATCAGCCGGTCATCTCGGTCTGGACGACACGGCCATCATGAACCCGGCCACCCGTGTGTAGCAAGCAAGCCGCACCCGCTCACTCACTCATTCACTCAGCTTTCATTCACTCAGCTTGCACTCATTCACTCAGCTTACACTCACTCATTCACTCACTCAGCTTTCATTCAGTCACTCATCCACTCACTCATTCACTCGCTCATTCACTCAGCTTACACTCACTCATTCACTCACTCAGCCATCATGAACCCGGCCACTGGTGTGTAGCAAGCAAGCCGCACCTGCTCACTCATTCACTCACGCAGCTTTCATTCAGTCACTCATTCACTCACTCATTCACTCAGCTTTCATTCACTCACTCATTCACTCGGCTTTCATTCACTCACTCATTCATTCACTCAGCTCTCATTCACTCACTCACTCAGCTTTCATTCACTCAGCTTACACTCATTCACTCACTCAGCTTTCATTCACTCAGCCATCATGAACCCGGCCACCGGTGGGTAGCAAGCAAGCCGCACTCACTCACTCATTCACTCACTCAGCTTCCACTCGCTCACTCATTCACTCGCTCACTCATTCACTCAGCTTACACTCACTCACTCAGCTTTCATTCACTCACTCATTCATTCACTCGCTCACTCATTCACTCAGCTTTCATTCACTCAGCTTACACTCGCTCACTCACTCGCTCACTCAGCTTACACTCACTCATTCACTCGCTCACTCATTCACTCAGCTTTAATTCACTCAGCTTATACTCGTTCATTCACTCATCTTACACTCACTCACTCATTCACTCAGCTTTCATTCACTCACTCATTCACTCACTCAGCTTACACTCGCTCATTCACTCGCTCATTCACTCGCTCATTCACTCGCTCATTCACCCGCTCACTCATTCACACTCAGCTTACACTCGCTCATTCACTCAGCTTTCATTCACTCATTCACTCAGCTTTCATTCACTCAGCTTACACTCGCTCATTCACTCGCTCACTTATTCACTCAGCTTACACTCACTCAGCTTACACTCACTCAGCTTACACTCACTCACTCATTCACTCGCTCATTCACTCACTCAGCGTTCACTCACTCAGCTTACACTCGTTCCTTCACTCAGCTTAGACTCACTCATTCACTCAGCTTAGACTCACTCATTCACTCAGCTTACACTCGCTCATTCACTCATTCACTCACTCATTCACTCACTCATTCACTCAGCTTACACTCGCTCAGCTTCCACTTGCTCACTCATTCACTCACTCATTCACTCACTCAGCTTAAACTCACTCATTCACTCAGCTTACACTCGCTCATTTACTCAGCTTACACTCATTCACTCACTCATTCACTCAGCTTACACTCGCTCACCCACTCGCTCACCCACTCACCCACTCACTCATTCACCCACCCACTCACCCACTCGCTCACCCACTTGCTCACCCACTCGCTCGCTCACCCACTCGCTCGCTCACCCACTCATTCACCCACCCGCTCACCCACCCGCTCACCCACCCGCTCACCCACCCGCTCACCCACCCACTCACCCACTCGCTCACCCACTCGCTCACCCACTTGTTCACCCACTCGCTCGCTCAACCACTCGCTCGCTCACCCACTCATTCACCCACCCACTCACCCACCCGCTCACCCACTTTCTCACCCACCCGCTCACCCACTCACTCGTTCACCCACTCGCTCACCCACTTGCTCGCCCACTCACCCAGAGCTGCGGTTTGTCTCCGTCTCCCACTTACCCAGAGTTCCTAGCGAACATATCTGCCCAGCGTCTGTGGCTGCCCACCGAGGAGGACGTCAACGGGGCAGCCAAGGCTCTGATGCGTCTACAGGACACCTACAGACTGAGCACGCGCGACATCGCAGATGGGAACCTACCAGGTACTCACTCACAGAGATACTCACAGAATCACAAAGAGACTCACTCTCTGAGACATTCTATGGATGTGGCTGCTACAGCCTAGGCCGGGTCTCAGAACCTGAGTCTCTTAATCTCTAAACCCTGAGTCTCTAAGTCTCTAATTCTCTAAACCCTGAGTCCCTGAGTCTCTAAGTCTCTAAACCCTAATTCTCTGAGTCTCTAAACCCTGAGTCTCTAAGTCTCTAATTATCTAAACCCTGAGTCCCTGAGTCTCTAAGTCTCTAAACCCTAAGTCTCTGAGTCTCTAATCCCTGAGTCCCTGAGTCTCTGAGTCTCCAAACCCTGAATTTCTAAACCCTGAGTCTCTAAACCCTGAGTCTCTAAACCCTGAGTCTCTAATCCCTGAGTCTCGAAGTCTCTAAACCCTGAGTCTCTAAACCCTGAGTCTCTAAACCCCGAGTCTCTAAACCCTGAGTCTCTAAACCCTGAGTCTCTAAACCTTGAGTCTCTAAACCCCGCGTCTCTAAACCCTGAGTCTCTAAACCCTGAGACTCGGAGTCTCTAAACCCTGAGTCTCTAATCCCTGAGTCTCTAAACCCTGCGTCTCTAATCCCCGAGTCCCTGAGTCTCTAATCCCAGAGTCTCTAAACCCCGAGTCTCTAAACCCTGAGTCTCTAAACCCTGAGTCTCTAATCCCTGAGTCTCTAATCCCTGAGCCCCAGAGTCTCTAATCCCTGAGTCTCTAAACCCTGAGTCTCTAATCCCTGAGTCTCTAATCCCTGAGTCTCTAAACCCTGAGTCTCTAAAACCTGAGTCTCTAAACCCTGAGTCCCTGAGTCTCTAAACCCTGAGTCTCTAATTCCTGAGTCTCTAATCCCTGAGTCTCTAAACCCTGAGTCTCTAAAACCTGAGTCTCTAAACCCTGAGTCCCTGAGTCTCTAAACCCTGAGTCTCTAATTCCTGAGTCTCTAATCCCTGAGTCTCTAAACCCTGAGTCTCTAATTCCTGAGTCTCTAAACCCTGAGTCCCTGAGTCTCTAAACCCTGAGTCTCTAATTCCTGAGTCTCTAATTCCTGAGTCTCTAATCCCTGAGTCTCTAAACCCTGAGTCTCTAATTCCTGAGTCTCTAAACCCTGAGTCCCTGAGTCTCTAAACCCTGAGTCTCTAATTCCTGAGTCTCTAATCCCTGAGTCTCTAAACCCTGAGTCTCTAAACCCTGAGTCTCTAATCCCCGAGTCTCTAAACCCTGAGTCTCTAAACCCCGAGTCTCTAAACCCTGAGTCTCTAATTCCTGAGTCTCTAATCCCTGAGTCTCTTAAGTCTCTAAGTCTCTAATCCCTGAGTCTCTAAGTCTCTAAACCCTGAGTTCCTGAGTCTCTAAACCCCGAATCTCCGAGTCTCTGGACCCCGTAACCCTTCCCCTCCCCACCCCGCCCCACCCTCACCCACCGTCTCTCTCCCTGTGTGTGCGCGCACGTCCAAGGCACGATGCATCGTGACGCTCTGTCTGCTCGCGACTGCTACGACCTGGGCCGCGTCGCCTACACGGAGGGCGACTACCGGCACACGCAGCTGTGGATACGGCAGGCGCTGCGCATGATGCACCGATGAGGAGGAGGAGGAGGGGAGAGACGTGGGGAGGGGGCGGAGGGCGGAGAAGCGGAGGAGACACCGGGGGGAGGAGGATCGGCGGTGGAGGGGGTGGAGTGGCTGACGGGGGCGGCGGTGGTGGATGAGGTGGACGTCTTGGACCACCTGAGCTTCGTGGCGTTTCAGCAGGGCAAGACGGAGGAAGCGTACACGCTGAC
The DNA here is from genome assembly GCF_965212315.1 of Lampetra planeri. NCBI lineage: Eukaryota > Metazoa > Chordata > Hyperoartia > Petromyzontiformes > Petromyzontidae > Lampetra > Lampetra planeri. The sequence continues at coordinate 27,680 of NW_027613990.1, forward strand.
GAAGCAGCTGCTCAAGCTGGGTACGAGTGATGGGGGGGGTGAGCGGGTGGGTGAGCGAGTGGGTGAGCGGGTGGGTGAGCGGATGGGTGAGCGGGTGGGTGAGCGGGTGGGTGAGCGAGTGGGTGAGCGGGTGAGGGAGCGAGTGGGTGAGTGAGTGGGTGAATGCGCTAGTGAGCGAATGAGTGGGTGAGCGAGTGAGCGAGTGAATGAGCGAGTGGATGAGCGGGTGAATGAGGGAGCGAGTGGGTGAGCGAGTGGGTGAGCGAGTGACGAGTGGGTAAGCGAGTGAATGAGTGAGTGAATGAGCGAGTGAATGAGTGAGTGGCTCAGCAGGTGAATAAGCGAGTGGGTGAGCGAGTACGTGAGCGAGTGAATAAGCGAGTGAAAGAATGGGCGAGTGGGTGAGCGATTGGGTGAGCGGGTCAATGAGCGAATGTGCGAGTGAGTGAGTGAATGAGCGAGTGGGTGAGCGAGCAAGTGAATGGGCGAGTGGGTGAGCGATTGGGTGAGCGGGTGAATGAGCGAATGTGCGAGTGAGTGAATGAGCGAGTGGGTTAGCGAGTGATAGAGCGAGTGGGTGAGCGGGTGAATGAGGGAGCGAGTGGGTGAGTGAGTGGGTGAGCGGATGAATGAGCGAGTGGGTGAGTGAGTGAATATGCGAGCGAGTGAGTGAGCGAGTGGGTGAGCGAGTGATAGAGCGAGTGTGTGCATGGCAGCTGTACCGTTACCACCTTGACCTCTGTGGGTTACACCACGAGGTCAGGTGGGCTAGTTCTGGAATGTGTCTGTGTAGAAGGGGAGGCTGCCACATCTATCACCCCATCTCACCCCATCTCTCACCCCATCTCACTCACCCCATCTCCCTCCTCACCACCACCACCTCCTCCCAGACCCATCTCACTCTCTCTCCCCGTCTCTCTCCCCATCTCTCTCCCCATCCCCCCAGACCCATCTCACTCTCTCTCCCCATCTCCCCATCCCCGTCTCACTCTCTCTCCCCATCTCTCTCCCCATCTCTCCATCTCTCTCCCCATCTCTCTCCCCATCTCCCCATCTCTCTCCACATCTCCCCATCTCCCCAGACCCGTCTCACTCTCCCCATCTCTCTCCCCATCTCCCCATCTCTCCATCTCTCTCCCCATCTCCCCATCTCTCCATCTCTCTCCCCATCTCACTCTCTCTCCCCATCTCTCTCCCCATCTCCCCAGACCCATCTCACTCTCTCTCCCCATCTTTCTCCCCATCTCTCTCCCCATCTCTCTGCCCATCTCTCTCCCCATCTCTCTCCCCATCTCTATCCCCATCTCACTCTCTCTCCCCATCTCCCCATCTCCCCAGACCCGTCTCACTCTCTCTCCCCATCTCTCTCCCCATCTCCCCAGACCCGTCTCGCTCTCTCTCCCCATCTCCCCAGACCCGTCTCACTCTTTCCCCATCTCTCTCCCCATCTCCCCATCCCCAGACCCATCTCACTCTCTCTCCCCATCTCTCTCCCCATCTCTCTTCCCATCTCACTCTCTCTCCCCATCTCTCTCCCCATCTCCCCAGACCCGTCTCAATCTCTCTCCCCATCTCTCTCCCCATCTCTCTCCCCATCTCTCTCCCCATCTTCCCATCTCACTGTCTTTCCCCATCTCTCTCCCTATCTCTCTCCCCATCTCCCCATCTCACTCTCCCTCCCCATCTCTCTCCCCATCTCTCTCCCCATCTCCCCAGACCCATCTCACTCTCCATCCCCATCTTTCACCCCATCTCCCTCCCCATCTCTCTCCCCATCCGCAGACCCATCTCACGAGCGTGCCCAGGGGAACCTCGACTACTTCTCCCGTGCGCTCTCCGCCAAGCGCAAGGGCGACGACGAATATCACCTCCTCACCACCGGCATCCGCAGCGACTCATCCTCCTCCTCGTCGTCATCGTCATCCTCGAAGAGGAGGAGGAAGGACACGATGGGGGGAGAGAGACTCGGGGAGGAGGAGGAGGAGAAAGTGGAGGTGGAAGAGGAGGTGGATGAGGAGGAGGTGGACGATGGGAAGAGTGCAAGCTACATGAAGCTGTGTCGGGGAGAGGGGATCAAGATGGTGAGTCGGGGGGGTAGGCGACGGACGACCTCACGGCTCCCTCCGTGCCTCCCTCCCGCTCTTCTCCGCGTCATCTCTCTTGTCCTCCACGTCTCCCTCTGTGTCTCCCTCTCCCTGTGTCTCTCTGTGTCTCTCTCGCTCACTCTCTCGCTCTCTCTCCCGCTCACTCTCTCGCTCACTCTCTCGCTCACTCTCTCGCTCACTCTCTCGCTGACTCTCTCGCTCACTCTCTCGCTCACTCTCTCGCTCACTCTCTCGCTCTCTCTCCCGCTCACTCTCCCGCCCACACTCTCGCCCGCTCTCTCGCCCGCTCTCGCCCGCTCTCTCGCTTGCTCTCTCGCCCGCTCTCTCGCTCACTCTCTCGCCCGCTCTCTCGCTCACTCTATCGCTCTCTCGCTCACTCTCTCGCTCACTTTCTCACTCTCTCGCCCACTCTCTCGCCCACTCTCTCGCTCACTCTCTCGCTCACTCTCTCGCTCACTCTCCCGCTCACTCTCTCGCTCACTCTCTCGCTCACTCTCTCGCTCACTCTCTCGCCCACTCTCTCGCTCACTCTCTCGCTCACTCTCTCGCCCACTCTCTCGTTCACTCTCTCGCTCACTCTCCCGCTCACTCTCTCGCTCACTCTCTCTCGCTCTCTCTCCCGCTCACTCTCCCGCTCACTCTCCCGCTCACTCTCTCACTCACTCTCTCTCGCTCACTCTCTCGCTCACTCTCTCGCTCACTCTCTCGCTCACTCTCTCGCCCACTCTCTCGCTCACTCTCTCGCTCACTCTCTCGCTCACTCTCTCGCTCACTCTCTCGCTCTCTCTCCCGCTCACTCTCCCGCCCGCACTCTCGCCCGCTCTCTCGCCCGCTCTCTCGCCCGCTCTCTCGCCCGCTCTCTCGCCCGCTCTCTCGCTCGCTCTCTCGCCCGCTCTCTCGCTCACTCTATCGCTCTCTCGCTCACTCTCTCGCTCACTTTCTCACTCTCTCGCCCACTCTCTCGCCCACTCTCTCGCTCACTCTCTCGCTCACTCTCTCGCTCACTCTCTCGCTCACTCTCTCGCTCACTCTCTCGCTCACTCTCTCGCTCACTCTCTCGCTCACTCTCTCGCCCACTCTCTCGCTCACTCTCTCGCTCACTATCCCGCTCACTCTCTCGCTCACTCTCTCTCGCTCTCTCTCCCGCTCACTCTCCCGCTCACTCTCCCGCTCACTCTCTCGCCCACTTTCTCGCTCACTCTCTCCCGCTCACTCTCCCGCTCACTCTCTCGCTCACTCTCTCGCTCACTCTTTCGCTCACTCTCTCGCTCACTCTCTCGCTCACTCTCTCGCTCACTCTCTCGCTCACTCTCT
>NW_027613991.1:0-31096 GCF_965212315.1 Lampetra planeri
CCACTCACCCTCTCTCACTCTGACCCACCCACTCACCCTCTCTCACTCTGACCCACCCACTCACCCTCTCTCACTCTGACCCACCCACTCACCCTCTCTCACTCTGACCCACCCACTCACCCTCTCTCACTCTGACCCACCCACTCACCCTCTCTCACTCTGACCCACCCACTCACCCTCTCTCACTCTGACCCACCCACTCACCCTCTCTCACTCTGACCCACCCACTCACCCTCTCTCACTCTGACCCACCCACTCACCCTCTCTCACTCTGACCCACCCACTCACCCTCTCTCACTCTGACCCACCCACTCACCCTCTCTCACTCTGACCCACCCACTCACCCTCTCTCACTCTGACCCACCCACTCACCCTCTCTCACTCTGACCCACCCACTCACCCTCTCTCACTCTGACCCACCCACTCACCCTCTCTCACTCTGACCCACCCACTCACCCTCTCTCACTCTGACCCACCCACTCACCCTCTCTCACTCTGACCCACCCACTCACCCTCTCTCACTCTGACCCACCCACTCACCCTCTCTCACTCTGACCCACCCACTCACCCTCTCTCACTCTGACCCACCCACTCACCCTCTCTCACTCTGACCCACCCACTCACCCTCTCTCACTCTGACCCACCCACTCACCCTCTCTCACTCTGACCCACCCACTCACCCTCTCTCACTCTGACCCACCCACTCACCCTCTCTCACTCTGACCCACCCACTCACCCTCTCTCACTCTGACCCACCCACTCCACTCACCCTCTCTCACTCTGACCCACCCACTCACCCTCTCTCACTCTGACCCACCCACTCACCCTCTCTCACTCTGACCCACCCACTCACCCTCTCTCACTCTGACCCACCCACTCACCCTCTCTCACTCTGACCCACCCACTCACCCTCTCTCACTCTGACCCACCCACTCACCCTCTCTCACTCTGACCCACCCACTCACCCTCTCTCACTCTGACCCACCCACTCACCCTCTCTCACTCTGACCCACCCACTCACCCTCTCTCACTCTGACCCACCCACTCACCCTCTCTCACTCTGACCCACCCACTCACCCTCTCTCACTCTGACCCACCCACTCACCCTCTCTCACTCTGACCCACCCACTCACCCTCTCTCACTCTGACCCACCCACTCACCCTCTCTCACTCTGACCCACCCACTCACCCTCTCTCACTCTGACCCACCCACTCACCCTCTCTCACTCTGACCCACCCACTCACCCTCTCTCACTCTGACCCACCCACTCACCCTCTCTCACTCTGACCCACCCACTCACCCTCTCTCACTCTGACCCACCCACTCACCCTCTCTCACTCTGACCCACCCACTCACCCTCTCTCACTCTGACCCACCCACTCACCCTCTCTCACTCTGACCCACCCACTCACCCTCTCTCACTCTGACCCACCCACTCACCCTCTCTCACTCTGACCCACCCACTCACCCTCTCTCACTCTGACCCACCCACTCACCCTCTCTCACTCTGACCCACCCACTCACCCTCTCTCACTCTGACCCACCCACTCACCCTCTCTCACTCTGACCCACCCACTCACCCTCTCTCACTCTGACCCACCCACTCACCCTCTCTCACTCTGACCCACCCACTCACCCTCTCTCACTCTGACCCACCCACTCACCCTCTCTCACTCTGACCCACCCACTCACCCTCTCTCACTCTGACCCACCCACTCACCCTCTCTCACTCTGACCCACCCACTCACCCTCTCTCACTCTGACCCACCCACTCACCCTCTCTCACTCTGACCCACCCACTCACCCTCTCTCACTCTGACCCACCCACTCACCCTCTCTCACTCTGACCCACCCACTCACCCTCTCTCACTCTGACCCACCCACTCACCCTCTCTCACTCTGACCCACCCACTCACCCTCTCTCACTCTGACCCACCCACTCACCCTCTCTCACTCTGACCCACCCACTCACCCTCTCTCACTCTGACCCACCCACTCACCCTCTCTCACTCTGACCCACCCACTCACCCTCTCTCACTCTGACCCACCCACTCACCCTCTCTCACTCTGACCCCACCCACTCACCCTCTCTCACTCTGACCCACCCACTCACCCTCTCTCACTCTGACCCACCCACTCACCCTCTCTCACTCTGACCCACCCACTCACCCTCTCTCACTCTGACCCACCCACTCACCCTCTCTCACTCTGACCCACCCACTCACCCTCTCTCACTCTGACCCACCCACTCACCCTCTCTCACTCTGACCCACCCACTCACCCTCTCTCACTCTGACCCACCCACTCACCCTCTCTCACTCTGACCCACCCACTCACCCTCTCTCACTCTGACCCACCCACTCACCCTCTCTCACTCTGACCCACCCACTCACCCTCTCTCACTCTGACCCACCCACTCACCCTCTCTCACTCTGACCCACCCACTCACCCTCTCTCACTCTGACCCACCCACTCACCCTCTCTCACTCTGACCCACCCACTCACCCTCTCTCACTCTGACCCACCCACTCACCCTCTCTCACTCTGACCCACCCACTCACCCTCTCTCACTCTGACCCACCCACTCACCCTCTCTCACTCTGACCCACCCACTCACCCTCTCTCACTCTGACCCACCCACTCACCCTCTCTCACTCTGACCCACCCACTCACCCTCTCTCACTCTGACCCACCCACTCACCCCTCTCTCACTCTGACCCACCCACTCACCCTCTCTCACTCTGACCCACCCACTCACCCTCTCTCACTCTGACCCACCCACTCACCCTCTCTCACTCTGACCCACCCACTCACCCTCTCTCACTCTGACCCACCCACTCACCCTCTCTCACTCTGACCCACCCACTCACCCTCTCTCACTCTGACCCACCCACTCACCCTCTCTCACTCTGACCCACCCACTCACCCTCTCTCACTCTGACCCACCCACTCACCCTCTCTCACTCTGACCCACCCACTCACCCTCTCTCACTCTGACCCACCCACTCACCCTCTCTCACTCTGACCCACCCACTCACCCTCTCTCACTCTGACCCACCCACTCACCCTCTCTCACTCTGACCCACCCACTCACCCTCTCTCACTCTGACCCACCCACTCACCCTCTCTCACTCTGACCCACCCACTCACCCTCTCTCACTCTGACCCACCCACTCACCCTCTCTCACTCTGACCCACCCACTCACCCTCTCTCACTCTGACCCACCCACTCACCCTCTCTCACTCTGACCCACCCACTCACCCTCTCTCACTCTGACCCACCCACTCACCCTCTCTCACTCTGACCCACCCACTCACCCTCTCTCACTCTGACCCACCCACTCACCCTCTCTCACTCTGACCCACCCACTCACCCTCTCTCACTCTGACCCACCCACTCACCCTCTCTCACTCTGACCCACCCACTCACCCTCTCTCACTCTGACCCACCCACTCACCCTCTCTCACTCTGACCCACCCACTCACCCTCTCTCACTCTGACCCACCCACTCACCCTCTCTCACTCTGACCCACCCACTCACCCTCTCTCACTCTGACCCACCCACTCACCCTCTCTCACTCTGACCCACCCACTCACCCTCTCTCACTCTGACCCACCCACTCACCCTCTCTCACTCTGACCCACCCACTCACCCTCTCTCACTCTGACCCACCCACTCACCCTCTCTCACTCTGACCCACCCACTCACCCTCTCTCACTCTGACCCACCCACTCACCCTCTCTCACTCTGACCCACCCACTCACCCTCTCTCACTCTGACCCACCCACTCACCCTCTCTCACTCTGACCCACCCACTCACCCTCTCTCACTCTGACCCACCCACTCACCCTCTCTCACTCTGACCCACCCACTCACCCTCTCTCACTCTGACCCACCCACTCACCCTCTCTCACTCTGACCCACCCACTCACCCTCTCTCACTCTGACCCACCCACTCACCCTCTCTCACTCTGACCCACCCACTCACCCTCTCTCACTCTGACCCACCCACTCACCCTCTCTCACTCTGACCCACCCACTCACCCTCTCTCACTCTGACCCACCCACTCACCCTCTCTCACTCTGACCCACCCACTCACCCTCTCTCACTCTGACCCACCCACTCACCCTCTCTCACTCTGACCCACCCACTCACCCTCTCTCACTCTGACCCACCCACTCACCCTCTCTCACTCTGACCCACCCACTCACCCTCTCTCACTCTGACCCACCCACTCACCCTCTCTCACTCTGACCCACCCACTCACCCTCTCTCACTCTGACCCACCCACTCACCCTCTCTCACTCTGACCCACCCACTCACCCTCTCTCACTCTGACCCACCCACTCACCCTCTCTCACTCTGACCCACCCACTCACCCTCTCTCACTCTGACCCACCCACTCACCCTCTCTCACTCTGACCCACCCACTCACCCTCTCTCACTCTGACCCACCCACTCACCCTCTCTCACTCTGACCCACCCACTCACCCTCTCTCACTCTGACCCACCCACTCACCCTCTCTCACTCTGACCCACCCACTCACCCTCTCTCACTCTGACCCACCCACTCACCCTCTCTCACTCTGACCCACCCCACTCACCTCTCTCACTCTGACCCACCCACTCACCCTCTCTCACTCTGACCCACCCACTCACCCTCTCTCACTCTGACCCACCCACTCACCCTCTCTCACTCTGACCCACCCACTCACCCTCTCTCACTCTGACCCACCCACTCACCCTCTCTCACTCTGACCCACCCACTCACCCTCTCTCACTCTGACCCACCCACTCACCCTCTCTCACTCTGACCCACCCACTCACCCTCTCTCACTCTGACCCACCCACTCACCCTCTCTCACTCTGACCCACCCACTCACCCTCTCTCACTCTGACCCACCCACTCACCCTCTCTCACTCTGACCCACCCACTCACCCTCTCTCACTCTGACCCACCCACTCACCCTCTCTCACTCTGACCCACCCACTCACCCTCTCTCACTCTGACCCACCCACTCACCCTCTCTCACTCTGACCCACCCACTCACCCTCTCTCACTCTGACCCACCCACTCACCCTCTCTCACTCTGACCCACCCACTCACCCTCTCTCACTCTGACCCACCCACTCACCCTCTCTCACTCTGACCCACCCACTCACCCTCTCTCACTCTGACCCACCCACTCACCCTCTCTCACTCTGACCCACCCACTCACCCTCTCTCACTCTGACCCACCCACTCACCCTCTCTCACTCTGACCCACCCACTCACCCTCTCTCACTCTGACCCACCCACTCACCCTCTCTCACTCTGACCCACCCACTCACCCTCTCTCACTCTGACCCACCCACTCACCCTCTCTCACTCTGACCCACCCACTCACCCTCTCTCACTCTGACCCACCCACTCACCCTCTCTCACTCTGACCCACCCACTCACCCTCTCTCACTCTGACCCACCCACTCACCCTCTCTCACTCTGACCCACCCACTCACCCTCTCTCACTCTGACCCACCCACTCACCCTCTCTCACTCTGACCCACCCACTCACCCTCTCTCACTCTGACCCACCCACTCACCCTCTCTCACTCTGACCCACCCACTCACCCTCTCTCACTCTGACCCACCCACTCACCCTCTCTCACTCTGACCCACCCACTCACCCTCTCTCACTCTGACCCACCCACTCACCCTCTCTCACTCTGACCCACCCACTCACCCTCTCTCACTCTGACCCACCCACTCACCCTCTCTCACTCTGACCCACCCACTCACCCTCTCTCACTCTGACCCACCCACTCACCCTCTCTCACTCTGACCCACCCACTCACCCTCTCTCACTCTGACCCACCCACTCACCCTCTCTCACTCTGACCCACCCACTCACCCTCTCTCACTCTGACCCACCCACTCACCCTCTCTCACTCTGACCCACCCACTCACCCTCTCTCACTCTGACCCACCCACTCACCCTCTCTCACTCTGACCCACCCACTCACCCTCTCTCACTCTGACCCACCCACTCACCCTCTCTCACTCTGACCCACCCACTCACCCTCTCTCACTCTGACCCACCCACTCACCCTCTCTCACTCTGACCCACCCACTCACCCTCTCTCACTCTGACCCACCCACTCACCCTCTCTCACTCTGACCCACCCACTCACCCTCTCTCACTCTGACCCACCCACTCACCCTCTCTCACTCTGACCCACCCACTCACCCTCTCTCACTCTGACCCACCCACTCACCCTCTCTCACTCTGACCCACCCACTCACCCTCTCTCACTCTGACCCACCCACTCACCCTCTCTCACTCTGACCCACCCACTCACCCTCTCTCACTCTGACCCACCCACTCACCCTCTCTCACTCTGACCCACCCACTCACCCTCTCTCACTCTGACCCACCCACTCACCCTCTCTCACTCTGACCCACCCACTCACCCTCTCTCACTCTGACCCACCCACTCACCCTCTCTCACTCTGACCCACCCACTCACCCTCTCTCACTCTGACCCACCCACTCACCCTCTCTCACTCTGACCCACCCACTCACCCTCTCTCACTCTGACCCACCCACTCACCCTCTCTCACTCTGACCCACCCACTCACCCTCTCTCACTCTGACCCACCCACTCACCCTCTCTCACTCTGACCCACCCACTCACCCTCTCTCACTCTGACCCACCCACTCACCCTCTCTCACTCTGACCCACCCACTCACCCTCTCTCACTCTGACCCACCCACTCACCCTCTCTCACTCTGACCCACCCACTCACCCTCTCTCACTCTGACCCACCCACTCACCCTCTCTCACTCTGACCCACCCACTCACCCTCTCTCACTCTGACCCACCCACTCACCCTCTCTCACTCTGACCCACCCACTCACCCTCTCTCACTCTGACCCACCCACTCACCCTCTCTCACTCTGACCCACCCACTCACCCTCTCTCACTCTGACCCACCCACTCACCCTCTCTCACTCTGACCCACCCACTCACCCTCTCTCACTCTGACCCACCCACTCACCCTCTCTCACTCTGACCCACCCACTCACCCTCTCTCACTCTGACCCACCCACTCACCCTCTCTCACTCTGACCCACCCACTCACCCTCTCTCACTCTGACCCACCCACTCACCCTCTCTCACTCTGACCCACCCACTCACCCTCTCTCACTCTGACCCACCCACTCACCCTCTCTCACTCTGACCCACCCACTCACCCTCTCTCACTCTGACCCACCCACTCACCCTCTCTCACTCTGACCCACCCACTCACCCTCTCTCACTCTGACCCACCCACTCACCCTCTCTCACTCTGACCCACCCACTCACCCTCTCTCACTCTGACCCACCCACTCACCCTCTCTCACTCTGACCCACCCACTCACCCTCTCTCACTCTGACCCACCCACTCACCCTCTCTCACTCTGACCCACCCACTCACCCTCTCTCACTCTGACCCACCCACTCACCCTCTCTCACTCTGACCCACCCACTCACCCTCTCTCACTCTGACCCACCCACTCACCCTCTCTCACTCTGACCCACCCACTCACCCTCTCTCACTCTGACCCACCCACTCACCCTCTCTCACTCTGACCCACCCACTCACCCTCTCTCACTCTGACCCACCCACTCACCCTCTCTCACTCTGACCCACCCACTCACCCTCTCTCACTCTGACCCACCCACTCACCCTCTCTCACTCTGACCCACCCACTCACCCTCTCTCACTCTGACCCACCCACTCACCCTCTCTCACTCTGACCCACCCACTCACCCTCTCTCACTCTGACCCACCCACTCACCCTCTCTCACTCTGACCCACCCACTCACCCTCTCTCACTCTGACCCACCCACTCACCCTCTCTCACTCTGACCCACCCACTCACCCTCTCTCACTCTGACCCACCCACTCACCCTCTCTCACTCTGACCCACCCACTCACCCTCTCTCACTCTGACCCACCCACTCACCCTCTCTCACTCTGACCCACCCACTCACCCTCTCTCACTCTGACCCACCCACTCACCCTCTCTCACTCTGACCCACCCACTCACCCTCTCTCACTCTGACCCACCCACTCACCCTCTCTCACTCTGACCCACCCACTCACCCTCTCTCACTCTGACCCACCCACTCACCCTCTCTCACTCTGACCCACCCACTCACCCTCTCTCACTCTGACCCACCCACTCACCCTCTCTCACTCTGACCCACCCACTCACCCTCTCTCACTCTGACCCACCCACTCACCCTCTCTCACTCTGACCCACCCACTCACCCTCTCTCACTCTGACCCACCCACTCACCCTCTCTCACTCTGACCCACCCACTCACCCTCTCTCACTCTGACCCACCCACTCACCCTCTCTCACTCTGACCCACCCACTCACCCTCTCTCACTCTGACCCACCCACTCACCCTCTCTCACTCTGACCCACCCACTCACCCTCTCTCACTCTGACCCACCCACTCACCCTCTCTCACTCTGACCCACCCACTCACCCTCTCTCACTCTGACCCACCCACTCACCCTCTCTCACTCTGACCCACCCACTCACCCTCTCTCACTCTGACCCACCCACTCACCCTCTCTCACTCTGACCCACCCACTCACCCTCTCTCACTCTGACCCACCCACTCACCCTCTCTCACTCTGACCCACCCACTCACCCTCTCTCACTCTGACCCACCCACTCACCCTCTCTCACTCTGACCCACCCACTCACCCTCTCTCACTCTGACCCACCCACTCACCCTCTCTCACTCTGACCCACCCACTCACCCTCTCTCACTCTGACCCACCCACTCACCCTCTCTCACTCTGACCCACCCACTCACCCTCTCTCACTCTGACCCACCCACTCACCCTCTCTCACTCTGACCCACCCACTCACCCTCTCTCACTCTGACCCACCCACTCACCCTCTCTCACTCTGACCCACCCACTCACCCTCTCTCACTCTGACCCACCCACTCACCCTCTCTCACTCTGACCCACCCACTCACCCTCTCTCACTCTGACCCACCCACTCACCCTCTCTCACTCTGACCCACCCACTCACCCTCTCTCACTCTGACCCACCCACTCACCCTCTCTCACTCTGACCCACCCACTCACCCTCTCTCACTCTGACCCACCCACTCACCCTCTCTCACTCTGACCCACCCACTCACCCTCTCTCACTCTGACCCACCCACTCACCCTCTCTCACTCTGACCCACCCTCACCCTCTCTCACTCTGACCCACCCACTCACCCTCTCTCACTCTGACCCACCCACTCACCCTCTCTCACTCTGACCCACCCACTCACCCTCTCTCACTCTGACCCACCCACTCACCCTCTCTCACTCTGACCCACCCACTCACCCTCTCTCACTCTGACCCACCCACTCACCCTCTCTCACTCTGACCCACCCACTCACCCTCTCTCACTCTGACCCACCCACTCACCCTCTCTCACTCTGACCCACCCACTCACCCTCTCTCACTCTGACCCACCCACTCACCCTCTCTCACTCTGACCCACCCACTCACCCTCTCTCACTCTGACCCACCCACTCACCCTCTCTCACTCTGACCCACCCACTCACCCTCTCTCACTCTGACCCACCCACTCACCCTCTCTCACTCTGACCCACCCACTCACCCTCTCTCACTCTGACCCACCCACTCACCCTCTCTCACTCTGACCCACCCACTCACCCTCTCTCACTCTGACCCACCCACTCACCCTCTCTCACTCTGACCCACCCACTCACCCTCTCTCACTCTGACCCACCCACTCACCCTCTCTCACTCTGACCCACCCACTCACCCTCTCTCACTCTGACCCACCCACTCACCCTCTCTCACTCTGACCCACCCACTCACCCTCTCTCACTCTGACCCACCCACTCACCCTCTCTCACTCTGACCCACCCACTCACCCTCTCTCACTCTGACCCACCCACTCACCCTCTCTCACTCTGACCCACCCACTCACCCTCTCTCACTCTGACCCACCCACTCACCCTCTCTCACTCTGACCCACCCACTCACCCTCTCTCACTCTGACCCACCCACTCACCCTCTCTCACTCTGACCCACCCACTCACCCTCTCTCACTCTGACCCACCCACTCACCCTCTCTCACTCTGACCCACCCACTCACCCTCTCTCACTCTGACCCACCCACTCACCCTCTCTCACTCTGACCCACCCACTCACCCTCTCTCACTCTGACCCACCCACTCACCCTCTCTCACTCTGACCCACCCACTCACCCTCTCTCACTCTGACCCACCCACTCACCCTCTCTCACTCTGACCCACCCACTCACCCTCTCTCACTCTGACCCACCCACTCACCCTCTCTCACTCTGACCCACCCACTCACCCTCTCTCACTCTGACCCACCCACTCACCCTCTCTCACTCTGACCCACCCACTCACCCTCTCTCACTCTGACCCACCCACTCACCCTCTCTCACTCTGACCCACCCACTCACCCTCTCTCACTCTGACCCACCCACTCACCCTCTCTCACTCTGACCCACCCACTCACCCTCTCTCACTCTGACCCACCCACTCACCCTCTCTCACTCTGACCCACCCACTCACCCTCTCTCACTCTGACCCACCCACTCACCCTCTCTCACTCTGACCCACCCACTCACCCTCTCTCACTCTGACCCACCCACTCACCCTCTCTCACTCTGACCCACCCACTCACCCTCTCTCACTCTGACCCACCCACTCACCCTCTCTCACTCTGACCCACCCACTCACCCTCTCTCACTCTGACCCACCCACTCACCCTCTCTCACTCTGACCCACCCACTCACCCTCTCTCACTCTGACCCACCCACTCACCCTCTCTCACTCTGACCCACCCACTCACCCTCTCTCACTCTGACCCACCCACTCACCCTCTCTCACTCTGACCCACCCACTCACCCTCTCTCACTCTGACCCACCCACTCACCCTCTCTCACTCTGACCCACCCACTCACCCTCTCTCACTCTGACCCACCCACTCACCCTCTCTCACTCTGACCCACCCACTCACCCTCTCTCACTCTGACCCACCCACTCACCCTCTCTCACTCTGACCCACCCACTCACCCTCTCTCACTCTGACCCACCCACTCACCCTCTCTCACTCTGACCCACCCACTCACCCTCTCTCACTCTGACCCACCCACTCACCCTCTCTCACTCTGACCCACCCACTCACCCTCTCTCACTCTGACCCACCCACTCACCCTCTCTCACTCTGACCCACCCACTCACCCTCTCTCACTCTGACCCACCCACTCACCCTCTCTCACTCTGACCCACCCACTCACCCTCTCTCACTCTGACCCACCCACTCACCCTCTCTCACTCTGACCCACCCACTCACCCTCTCTCACTCTGACCCACCCACTCACCCTCTCTCACTCTGACCCACCCACTCACCCTCTCTCACTCTGACCCACCCACTCACCCTCTCTCACTCTGACCCACCCACTCACCCTCTCTCACTCTGACCCACCCACTCACCCTCTCTCACTCTGACCCACCCACTCACCCTCTCTCACTCTGACCCACCCACTCACCCTCTCTCACTCTGACCCACCCACTCACCCTCTCTCACTCTGACCCACCCACTCACCCTCTCTCACTCTGACCCACCCACTCACCCTCTCTCACTCTGACCCACCCACTCACCCTCTCTCACTCTGACCCACCCACTCACCCTCTCTCACTCTGACCCACCCACTCACCCTCTCTCACTCTGACCCACCCACTCACCCTCTCTCACTCTGACCCACCCACTCACCCTCTCTCACTCTGACCCACCCACTCACCCTCTCTCACTCTGACCCACCCACTCACCCTCTCTCACTCTGACCCACCCACTCACCCTCTCTCACTCTGACCCACCCACTCACCCTCTCTCACTCTGACCCACCCACTCACCCTCTCTCACTCTGACCCACCCACTCACCCTCTCTCACTCTGACCCACCCACTCACCCTCTCTCACTCTGACCCACCCACTCACCCTCTCTCACTCTGACCCACCCACTCACCCTCTCTCACTCTGACCCACCCACTCACCCTCTCTCACTCTGACCCACCCACTCACCCTCTCTCACTCTGACCCACCCACTCACCCTCTCTCACTCTGACCCACCCACTCACCCTCTCTCACTCTGACCCACCCACTCACCCTCTCTCACTCTGACCCACCCACTCACCCTCTCTCACTCTGACCCACCCACTCACCCTCTCTCACTCTGACCCACCCACTCACCCTCTCTCACTCTGACCCACCCACTCACCCTCTCTCACTCTGACCCACCCACTCACCCTCTCTCACTCTGACCCACCCACTCACCCTCTCTCACTCTGACCCACCCACTCACCCTCTCTCACTCTGACCCACCCACTCACCCTCTCTCACTCTGACCCACCCACTCACCCTCTCTCACTCTGACCCACCCACTCACCCTCTCTCACTCTGACCCACCCACTCACCCTCTCTCACTCTGACCCACCCACTCACCCTCTCTCACTCTGACCCACCCACTCACCCTCTCTCACTCTGACCCACCCACTCACCCTCTCTCACTCTGACCCACCCACTCACCCTCTCTCACTCTGACCCACCCACTCACCCTCTCTCACTCTGACCCACCCACTCACCCTCTCTCACTCTGACCCACCCACTCACCCTCTCTCACTCTGACCCACCCACTCACCCTCTCTCACTCTGACCCACCCACTCACCCTCTCTCACTCTGACCCACCCACTCACCCTCTCTCACTCTGACCCACCCACTCACCCTCTCTCACTCTGACCCACCCACTCACCCTCTCTCACTCTGACCCACCCACTCACCCTCTCTCACTCTGACCCACCCACTCACCCTCTCTCACTCTGACCCACCCACTCACCCTCTCTCACTCTGACCCACCCACTCACCCTCTCTCACTCTGACCCACCCACTCACCCTCTCTCACTCTGACCCACCCACTCACCCTCTCTCACTCTGACCCACCCACTCACCCTCTCTCACTCTGACCCACCCACTCACCCTCTCTCACTCTGACCCACCCACTCACCCTCTCTCACTCTGACCCACCCACTCACCCTCTCTCACTCTGACCCACCCACTCACCCTCTCTCACTCTGACCCACCCACTCACCCTCTCTCACTCTGACCCACCCACTCACCCTCTCTCACTCTGACCCACCCACTCACCCTCTCTCACTCTGACCCACCCACTCACCCTCTCTCACTCTGACCCACCCACTCACCCTCTCTCACTCTGACCCACCCACTCACCCTCTCTCACTCTGACCCACCCACTCACCCTCTCTCACTCTGACCCACCCACTCACCCTCTCTCACTCTGACCCACCCACTCACCCTCTCTCACTCTGACCCACCCACTCACCCTCTCTCACTCTGACCCACCCACTCACCCTCTCTCACTCTGACCCACCCACTCACCCTCTCTCACTCTGACCCACCCACTCACCCTCTCTCACTCTGACCCACCCACTCACCCTCTCTCACTCTGACCCACCCACTCACCCTCTCTCACTCTGACCCACCCACTCACCCTCTCTCACTCTGACCCACCCACTCACCCTCTCTCACTCTGACCCACCCACTCACCCTCTCTCACTCTGACCCACCCACTCACCCTCTC
This sequence comes from Lampetra planeri, assembly GCF_965212315.1. NCBI lineage: Eukaryota > Metazoa > Chordata > Hyperoartia > Petromyzontiformes > Petromyzontidae > Lampetra > Lampetra planeri. The sequence goes on from NW_027613991.1 coordinate 13,712, forward strand.
TCACTCTGACCCACCCACTCACCCTCTCTCACTCTGACCCACCCACTCACCCTCTCTCACTCTGACCCACCCACTCACCCTCTCTCACTCTGACCCACCCACTCACCCTCTCTCACTCTGACCCACCCACTCACCCTCTCTCACTCTGACCCACCCACTCACCCTCTCTCACTCTGACCCACCCACTCACCCTCTCTCACTCTGACCCACCCACTCACCCTCTCTCACTCTGACCCACCCACTCACCCTCTCTCACTCTGACCCACCCACTCACCCTCTCTCACTCTGACCCACCCACTCACCCTCTCTCACTCTGACCCACCCACTCACCCTCTCTCACTCTGACCCACCCACTCACCCTCTCTCACTCTGACCCACCCACTCACCCTCTCTCACTCTGACCCACCCACTCACCCTCTCTCACTCTGACCCACCCACTCACCCTCTCTCACTCTGACCCACCCACTCACCCTCTCTCACTCTGACCCACCCACTCACCCTCTCTCACTCTGACCCACCCACTCACCCTCTCTCACTCTGACCCACCCACTCACCCTCTCTCACTCTGACCCACCCACTCACCCTCTCTCACTCTGACCCACCCACTCACCCTCTCTCACTCTGACCCACCCACTCACCCTCTCTCACTCTGACCCACCCACTCACCCTCTCTCACTCTGACCCACCCACTCACCCTCTCTCACTCTGACCCACCCACTCACCCTCTCTCACTCTGACCCACCCACTCACCCTCTCTCACTCTGACCCACCCACTCACCCTCTCTCACTCTGACCCACCCACTCACCCTCTCTCACTCTGACCCACCCACTCACCCTCTCTCACTCTGACCCACCCACTCACCCTCTCTCACTCTGACCCACCCACTCACCCTCTCTCACTCTGACCCACCCACTCACCCTCTCTCACTCTGACCCACCCACTCACCCTCTCTCACTCTGACCCACCCACTCACCCTCTCTCACTCTGACCCACCCACTCACCCTCTCTCACTCTGACCCACCCACTCACCCTCTCTCACTCTGACCCACCCACTCACCCTCTCTCACTCTGACCCACCCACTCACCCTCTCTCACTCTGACCCACCCACTCACCCTCTCTCACTCTGACCCACCCACTCACCCTCTCTCACTCTGACCCACCCACTCACCCTCTCTCACTCTGACCCACCCACTCACCCTCTCTCACTCTGACCCACCCACTCACCCTCTCTCACTCTGACCCACCCACTCACCCTCTCTCACTCTGACCCACCCACTCACCCTCTCTCACTCTGACCCACCCACTCACCCTCTCTCACTCTGACCCACCCACTCACCCTCTCTCACTCTGACCCACCCACTCACCCTCTCTCACTCTGACCCACCCACTCACCCTCTCTCACTCTGACCCACCCACTCACCCTCTCTCACTCTGACCCACCCACTCACCCTCTCTCACTCTGACCCACCCACTCACCCTCTCTCACTCTGACCCACCCACTCACCCTCTCTCACTCTGACCCACCCACTCACCCTCTCTCACTCTGACCCACCCACTCACCCTCTCTCACTCTGACCCACCCACTCACCCTCTCTCACTCTGACCCACCCACTCACCCTCTCTCACTCTGACCCACCACTCACCCTCTCTCACTCTGACCCACCCACTCACCCTCTCTCACTCTGACCCACCCACTCACCCTCTCTCACTCTGACCCACCCACTCACCCTCTCTCACTCTGACCCACCCACTCACCCTCTCTCACTCTGACCCACCCACTCACCCTCTCTCACTCTGACCCACCCACTCACCCTCTCTCACTCTGACCCACCCACTCACCCTCTCTCACTCTGACCCACCCACTCACCCTCTCTCACTCTGACCCACCCACTCACCCTCTCTCACTCTGACCCACCCACTCACCACTCACCCTCTCTCACTCTGACCCCACCCCACTCACCCCTCTCTCCACCTCTGACCCCACCCACTCAGCCCCTCACTCACACCCTCTCACCACCCACATCCACCCTCTCTCACTCTGACCCCTCCCACTCACCCTCTCTCACTCTGACCCCACCCCACTCACCCTCCACTCACCCTCTCTCACTCTGACCCACCCACTCACCCTCTCTCACTCTGACCCACCCACTCACCCTCTCTCACTCTGACCCACCCACTCACCCTCTCTCACTCTGACCCACCCACTCACCCTCTCTCACTCTGACCCACCCACTCACCCTCTCTCACTCTGACCCACCCACTCACCCTCTCTCACTCTGACCCACCCACTCACCCTCTCTCACTCTGACCCACCCACTCACCCTCTCTCACTCTGACCCACCCACTCACCCTCTCTCACTCTGACCCACCCACTCACCCTCTCTCACTCTGACCCACCCACTCACCCTCTCTCACTCTGACCCACCCACTCACCCTCTCTCACTCTGACCCACCCACTCACCCTCTCTCACTCTGACCCACCCACTCACCCTCTCTCACTCTGACCCACCCACTCACCCTCTCTCACTCTGACCCACCCACTCACCCTCTCTCACTCTGACCCACCCACTCACCCTCTCTCACTCTGACCCACCCACTCACCCTCTCTCACTCTGACCCACCCACTCACCCTCTCTCACTCTGACCCACCCACTCACCCTCTCTCACTCTGACCCACCCACTCACCCTCTCTCACTCTGACCCACCCACTCACCCTCTCTCACTCTGACCCACCCACTCACCCTCTCTCACTCTGACCCACCCACTCACCCTCTCTCACTCTGACCCACCCACTCACCCTCTCTCACTCTGACCCACCCACTCACCCTCTCTCACTCTGACCCACCCACTCACCCTCTCTCACTCTGACCCACCCACTCACCCTCTCTCACTCTGACCCACCCACTCACCCTCTCTCACTCTGACCCACCCACTCACCCTCTCTCACTCTGACCCACCCACTCACCCTCTCTCACTCTGACCCACCCACTCACCCTCTCTCACTCTGACCCACCCACTCACCCTCTCTCACTCTGACCCACCCACTCACCCTCTCTCACTCTGACCCACCCACTCACCCTCTCTCACTCTGACCCACCCACTCACCCTCTCTCACTCTGACCCACCCACTCACCCTCTCACTCTGACCCACCCACTCACCCTCTCTCACTCTGACCCACCCACTCACCCTCTCTCACTCTGACCCACCCACTCACCCTCTCTCACTCTGACCCACCCACTCACCCTCTCTCACTCTGACCCACCCACTCACCCTCTCTCACTCTGACCCACCCACTCACCCTCTCTCACTCTGACCCACCCACTCACCCTCTCTCACTCTGACCCACCCACTCACCCTCTCTCACTCTGACCCACCCACTCACCCTCTCTCACTCTGACCCACCCACTCACCCTCTCTCACTCTGACCCACCCACTCACCCTCTCTCACTCTGACCCACCCACTCACCCTCTCTCACTCTGACCCACCCACTCACCCTCTCTCACTCTGACCCACCCACTCACCCTCTCTCACTCTGACCCACCCACTCACCCTCTCTCACTCTGACCCACCCACTCACCCTCTCTCACTCTGACCCACCCACTCACCCTCTCTCACTCTGACCCACCCACTCACCCTCTCTCACTCTGACCCACCCACTCACCCTCTCTCACTCTGACCCACCCACTCACCCTCTCTCACTCTGACCCACCCACTCACCCTCTCTCACTCTGACCCACCCACTCACCCTCTCTCACTCTGACCCACCCACTCACCCTCTCTCACTCTGACCCACCCACTCACCCTCTCTCACTCTGACCCACCCACTCACCCTCTCTCACTCTGACCCACCCACTCACCCTCTCTCACTCTGACCCACCCACTCACCCTCTCTCACTCTGACCCACCCACTCACCCTCTCTCACTCTGACCCACCCACTCACCCTCTCTCACTCTGACCCACCCACTCACCCTCTCTCACTCTGACCCACCCACTCACCCTCTCTCACTCTGACCCACCCACTCACCCTCTCTCACTCTGACCCACCCACTCACCCTCTCTCACTCTGACCCACCCACTCACCCTCTCTCACTCTGACCCACCCACTCACCCTCTCTCACTCTGACCCACCCACTCACCCTCTCTCACTCTGACCCACCCACTCACCCTCTCTCACTCTGACCCACCCACTCACCCTCTCTCACTCTGACCCACCCACTCACCCTCTCTCACTCTGACCCACCCACTCACCCTCTCTCACTCTGACCCACCCACTCACCCTCTCTCACTCTGACCCACCCACTCACCCTCTCTCACTCTGACCCACCCACTCACCCTCTCTCACTCTGACCCACCCACTCACCCTCTCTCACTCTGACCCACCCACTCACCCTCTCTCACTCTGACCCACCCACTCACCCTCTCTCACTCTGACCCACCCACTCACCCTCTCTCACTCTGACCCACCCACTCACCCTCTCTCACTCTGACCCACCCACTCACCCTCTCTCACTCTGACCCACCCACTCACCCTCTCTCACTCTGACCCACCCACTCACCCTCTCTCACTCTGACCCACCCACTCACCCTCTCTCACTCTGACCCACCCACTCACCCTCTCTCACTCTGACCCACCCACTCACCCTCTCTCACTCTGACCCACCCACTCACCCTCTCTCACTCTGACCCACCCACTCACCCTCTCTCACTCTGACCCACCCACTCACCCTCTCTCACTCTGACCCACCCACTCACCCTCTCTCACTCTGACCCACCCACTCACCCTCTCTCACTCTGACCCACCCACTCACCCTCTCTCACTCTGACCCACCCACTCACCCTCTCTCACTCTGACCCACCCACTCACCCTCTCTCACTCTGACCCACCCACTCACCCTCTCTCACTCTGACCCACCCACTCACCCTCTCTCACTCTGACCCACCCACTCACCCTCTCTCACTCTGACCCACCCACTCACCCTCTCTCACTCTGACCCACCCACTCACCCTCTCTCACTCTGACCCACCCACTCACCCTCTCTCACTCTGACCCACCCACTCACCCTCTCTCACTCTGACCCACCCACTCACCCTCTCTCACTCTGACCCACCCACTCACCCTCTCTCACTCTGACCCACCCACTCACCCTCTCTCACTCTGACCCACCCACTCACCCTCTCTCACTCTGACCCACCCACTCACCCTCTCTCACTCTGACCCACCCACTCACCCTCTCTCACTCTGACCCACCCACTCACCCTCTCTCACTCTGACCCACCCACTCACCCTCTCTCACTCTGACCCACCCACTCACCCTCTCTCACTCTGACCCACCCACTCACCCTCTCTCACTCTGACCCACCCACTCACCCTCTCTCACTCTGACCCACCCACTCACCCTCTCTCACTCTGACCCACCCACTCACCCTCTCTCACTCTGACCCACCCACTCTCTCTCACTCTGACCCACCCACTCACCCTCTCTCACTCTGACCCACCCACTCACCCTCTCTCACTCTGACCCACCCACTCACCCTCTCTCACTCTGACCCACCCACTCACCCTCTCTCACTCTGACCCACCCACTCACCCTCTCTCACTCTGACCCACCCACTCACCCTCTCTCACTCTGACCCACCCACTCACCCTCTCTCACTCTGACCCACCCACTCACCCTCTCTCACTCTGACCCACCCACTCACCCTCTCTCACTCTGACCCACCCACTCACCCTCTCTCACTCTGACCCACCCACTCACCCTCTCTCACTCTGACCCACCCACTCACCCTCTCTCACTCTGACCCACCCACTCACCCTCTCTCACTCTGACCCACCCACTCACCCTCTCTCACTCTGACCCACCCACTCACCCTCTCTCACTCTGACCCACCCACTCACCCTCTCTCACTCTGACCCACCCACTCACCCTCTCTCACTCTGACCCACCCACTCACCCTCTCTCACTCTGACCCACCCACTCACCCTCTCTCACTCTGACCCACCCACTCACCCTCTCTCACTCTGACCCACCCACTCACCCTCTCTCACTCTGACCCACCCACTCACCCTCTCTCACTCTGACCCACCCACTCACCCTCTCTCACTCTGACCCACCCACTCACCCTCTCTCACTCTGACCCACCCACTCACCCTCTCTCACTCTGACCCACCCACTCACCCTCTCTCACTCTGACCCACCCACTCACCCTCTCTCACTCTGACCCACCCACTCACCCTCTCTCACTCTGACCCACCCACTCACCCTCTCTCACTCTGACCCACCCACTCACCCTCTCTCACTCTGACCCACCCACTCACCCTCTCTCACTCTGACCCACCCACTCACCCTCTCTCACTCTGACCCACCCACTCACCCTCTCTCACTCTGACCCACCCACTCACCCTCTCTCACTCTGACCCACCCACTCACCCTCTCTCACTCTGACCCACCCACTCACCCTCTCTCACTCTGACCCACCCACTCACCCTCTCTCACTCTGACCCACCCACTCACCCTCTCTCACTCTGACCCACCCACTCACCCTCTCTCACTCTGACCCACCCACTCACCCTCTCTCACTCTGACCCACCCACTCACCCTCTCTCACTCTGACCCACCCACTCACCCTCTCTCACTCTGACCCACCCACTCACCCTCTCTCACTCTGACCCACCCACTCACCCTCTCTCACTCTGACCCACCCACTCACCCTCTCTCACTCTGACCCACCCACTCACCCTCTCTCACTCTGACCCACCCACTCACCCTCTCTCACTCTGACCCACCCACTCACCCTCTCTCACTCTGACCCACCCACTCACCCTCTCTCACTCTGACCCACCCACTCACCCTCTCTCACTCTGACCCACCCACTCACCCTCTCTCACTCTGACCCACCCACTCACCCTCTCTCACTCTGACCCACCCACTCACCCTCTCTCACTCTGACCCACCCACTCACCCTCTCTCACTCTGACCCACCCACTCACCCTCTCTCACTCTGACCCACCCACTCACCCTCTCTCACTCTGACCCACCCACTCACCCTCTCTCACTCTGACCCACCCACTCACCCTCTCTCACTCTGACCCACCCACTCACCCTCTCTCACTCTGACCCACCCACTCACCCTCTCTCACTCTGACCCACCCACTCACCCTCTCTCACTCTGACCCACCCACTCACCCTCTCTCACTCTGACCCACCCACTCACCCTCTCTCACTCTGACCCACCCACTCACCCTCTCTCACTCTGACCCACCCACTCACCCTCTCTCACTCTGACCCACCCACTCACCCTCTCTCACTCTGACCCACCCACTCACCCTCTCTCACTCTGACCCACCCACTCACCCTCTCTCACTCTGACCCACCCACTCACCCTCTCTCACTCTGACCCACCCACTCACCCTCTCTCACTCTGACCCACCCACTCACCCTCTCTCACTCTGACCCACCCACTCACCCTCTCTCACTCTGACCCACCCACTCACCCTCTCTCACTCTGACCCACCCACTCACCCTCTCTCACTCTGACCCACCCACTCACCCTCTCTCACTCTGACCCACCCACTCACCCCTCTCTCACTCTGACCCACCCACTCACCCTCTCTCACTCTGACCCACCCACTCACCCTCTCTCACTCTGACCCACCCACTCACCCTCTCTCACTCTGACCCACCCACTCACCCTCTCTCACTCTGACCCACCCACTCACCCTCTCTCACTCTGACCCACCCACTCACCCTCTCTCACTCTGACCCACCCACTCACCCTCTCTCACTCTGACCCACCCACTCACCCTCTCTCACTCTGACCCACCCACTCACCCTCTCTCACTCTGACCCACCCACTCACCCTCTCTCACTCTGACCCACCCACTCACCCTCTCTCACTCTGACCCACCCACTCACCCTCTCTCACTCTGACCCACCCACTCACCCTCTCTCACTCTGACCCACCCACTCACCCTCTCTCACTCTGACCCACCCACTCACCCTCTCTCACTCTGACCCACCCACTCACCCTCTCTCACTCTGACCCACCCACTCACCCTCTCTCACTCTGACCCACCCACTCACCCTCTCTCACTCTGACCCACCCACTCACCCTCTCTCACTCTGACCCACCCACTCACCCTCTCTCACTCTGACCCACCCACTCACCCTCTCTCACTCTGACCCACCCACTCACCCTCTCTCACTCTGACCCACCCACTCACCCTCTCTCACTCTGACCCACCCACTCACCCTCTCTCACTCTGACCCACCCACTCACCCTCTCTCACTCTGACCCACCCACTCACCCTCTCTCACTCTGACCCACCCACTCACCCTCTCTCACTCTGACCCACCCACTCACCCTCTCTCACTCTGACCCACCCACTCACCCTCTCTCACTCTGACCCACCCACTCACCCTCTCTCACTCTGACCCACCCACTCACCCTCTCTCACTCTGACCCACCCACTCACCCTCTCTCACTCTGACCCACCCACTCACCCTCTCTCACTCTGACCCACCCACTCACCCTCTCTCACTCTGACCCACCCACTCACCCTCTCTCACTCTGACCCACCCACTCACCCTCTCTCACTCTGACCCACCCACTCACCCTCTCTCACTCTGACCCACCCACTCACCCTCTCTCACTCTGACCCACCCACTCACCCTCTCTCACTCTGACCCACCCACTCACCCTCTCTCACTCTGACCCACCCACTCACCCTCTCTCACTCTGACCCACCCACTCACCCTCTCTCACTCTGACCCACCCACTCACCCTCTCTCACTCTGACCCACCCACTCACCCTCTCTCACTCTGACCCACCCACTCACCCTCTCTCACTCTGACCCACCCACTCACCCTCTCTCACTCTGACCCACCCACTCACCCTCTCTCACTCTGACCCACCCACTCACCCTCTCTCACTCTGACCCACCCACTCACCCTCTCTCACTCTGACCCACCCACTCACCCTCTCTCACTCTGACCCACCCACTCACCCTCTCTCACTCTGACCCACCCACTCACCCTCTCTCACTCTGACCCACCCACTCACCCTCTCTCACTCTGACCCACCCACTCACCCTCTCTCACTCTGACCCACCCACTCACCCTCTCTCACTCTGACCCACCCACTCACCCTCTCTCACTCTGACCCACCCACTCACCCTCTCTCACTCTGACCCACCCACTCACCCTCTCTCACTCTGACCCACCCACTCACCCTCTCTCACTCTGACCCACCCACTCACCCTCTCTCACTCTGACCCACCCACTCACCCTCTCTCACTCTGACCCACCCACTCACCCTCTCTCACTCTGACCCACCCACTCACCCTCTCTCACTCTGACCCACCCACTCACCCTCTCTCACTCTGACCCACCCACTCACCCTCTCTCACTCTGACCCACCCACTCACCCTCTCTCACTCTGACCCACCCACTCACCCTCTCTCACTCTGACCCACCCACTCACCCTCTCTCACTCTGACCCACCCACTCACCCTCTCTCACTCTGACCCACCCACTCACCCTCTCTCACTCTGACCCACCCACTCACCCTCTCTCACTCTGACCCACCCACTCACCCTCTCTCACTCTGACCCACCCACTCACCCTCTCTCACTCTGACCCACCCACTCACCCTCTCTCACTCTGACCCACCCACTCACCCTCTCTCACTCTGACCCACCCACTCACCCTCTCTCACTCTGACCCACCCACTCACCCTCTCTCACTCTGACCCACCCACTCACCCTCTCTCACTCTGACCCACCCACTCACCCTCTCTCACTCTGACCCACCCACTCACCCTCTCTCACTCTGACCCACCCACTCACCCTCTCTCACTCTGACCCACCCACTCACCCTCTCTCACTCTGACCCACCCACTCACCCTCTCTCACTCTGACCCACCCACTCACCCTCTCTCACTCTGACCCACCCACTCACCCTCTCTCACTCTGACCCACCCACTCACCCTCTCTCACTCTGACCCACCCACTCACCCTCTCTCACTCTGACCCACCCACTCACCCTCTCTCACTCTGACCCACCCACTCACCCTCTCTCACTCTGACCCACCCACTCACCCTCTCTCACTCTGACCCACCCACTCACCCTCTCTCACTCTGACCCACCCACTCACCCTCTCTCACTCTGACCCACCCACTCACCCTCTCTCACTCTGACCCACCCACTCACCCTCTCTCACTCTGACCCACCCACTCACCCTCTCTCACTCTGACCCACCCACTCACCCTCTCTCACTCTGACCCACCCACTCACCCTCTCTCACTCTGACCCACCCACTCACCCTCTCTCACTCTGACCCACCCACTCACCCTCTCTCACTCTGACCCACCCACTCACCCTCTCTCACTCTGACCCACCCACTCACCCTCTCTCACTCTGACCCACCCACTCACTCACCCTCTCTCACTCTGACCCACCCACTCACCCTCTCTCACTCTGACCCACCCACTCACCCTCTCTCACTCTGACCCACCCACTCACCCTCTCTCACTCTGACCCACCCACTCACCCTCTCTCACTCTGACCCACCCACTCACCCTCTCTCACTCTGACCCACCCACTCACCCTCTCTCACTCTGACCCACCCACTCACCCTCTCTCACTCTGACCCACCCACTCACCCTCTCTCACTCTGACCCACCCACTCACCCTCTCTCACTCTGACCCACCCACTCACCCTCTCTCACTCTGACCCACCCACTCACCCTCTCTCACTCTGACCCACCCACTCACCCTCTCTCACTCTGACCCACCCACTCACCCTCTCTCACTCTGACCCACCCACTCACCCTCTCTCACTCTGACCCACCCACTCACCCTCTCTCACTCTGACCCACCCACTCACCCTCTCTCACTCTGACCCACCCACTCACCCTCTCTCACTCTGACCCACCCACTCACCCTCTCTCACTCTGACCCACCCACTCACCCTCTCTCACTCTGACCCACCCACTCACCCTCTCTCACTCTGACCCACCCACTCACCCTCTCTCACTCTGACCCACCCACTCACCCTCTCTCACTCTGACCCACCCACTCACCCTCTCTCACTCTGACCCACCCACTCACCCTCTCTCACTCTGACCCACCCACTCACCCTCTCTCACTCTGACCCACCCACTCACCCTCTCTCACTCTGACCCACCCACTCACCCTCTCTCACTCTGACCCACCCACTCACCCTCTCTCACTCTGACCCACCCACTCACCCTCTCTCACTCTGACCCACCCACTCACCCTCTCTCACTCTGACCCACCCACTCACCCTCTCTCACTCTGACCCACCCACTCACCCTCTCTCACTCTGACCCACCCACTCACCCTCTCTCACTCTGACCCACCCACTCACCCTCTCTCACTCTGACCCACCCACTCACCCTCTCTCACTCTGACCCACCCACTCACCCTCTCTCACTCTGACCCACCCACTCACCCTCTCTCACTCTGACCCACCCACTCACCCTCTCTCACTCTGACCCACCCACTCACCCTCTCTCACTCTGACCCACCCACTCACCCTCTCTCACTCTGACCCACCCACTCACCCTCTCTCACTCTGACCCACCCACTCACCCTCTCTCACTCTGACCCACCCACTCACCCTCTCTCACTCTGACCCACCCACTCACCCTCTCTCACTCTGACCCACCCACTCACCCTCTCTCACTCTGACCCACCCACTCACCCTCTCTCACTCTGACCCACCCACTCACCCTCTCTCACTCTGACCCACCCACTCACCCTCTCTCACTCTGACCCACCCACTCACCCTCTCTCACTCTGACCCACCCACTCACCCTCTCTCACTCTGACCCACCCACTCACCCTCTCTCACTCTGACCCACCCACTCACCCTCTCTCACTCTGACCCACCCACTCACCCTCTCTCACTCTGACCCACCCACTCACCCTCTCTCACTCTGACCCACCCACTCACCCTCTCTCACTCTGACCCACCCACTCACCCTCTCTCACTCTGACCCACCCACTCACCCTCTCTCACTCTGACCCACCCACTCACCCTCTCTCACTCTGACCCACCCACTCACCCTCTCTCACTCTGACCCACCCACTCACCCTCTCTCACTCTGACCCACCCACTCACCCTCTCTCACTCTGACCCACCCACTCACCCTCTCTCACTCTGACCCACCCACTCACCCTCTCTCACTCTGACCCACCCACTCACCCTCTCTCACTCTGACCCACCCACTCACCCTCTCTCACTCTGACCCACCCACTCACCCTCTCTCACTCTGACCCACCCACTCACCCTCTCTCACTCTGACCCACCCACTCACCCTCTCTCACTCTGACCCACCCACTCACCCTCTCTCACTCTGACCCACCCACTCACCCTCTCTCACTCTGACCCACCCACTCACCCTCTCTCACTCTGACCCACCCACTCACCCTCTCTCACTCTGACCCACCCACTCACCCTCTCTCACTCTGACCCACCCACTCACCCTCTCTCACTCTGACCCACCCACTCACCCTCTCTCACTCTGACCCACCCACTCACCCTCTCTCACTCTGACCCACCCACTCACCCTCTCTCACTCTGACCCACCCACTCACCCTCTCTCACTCTGACCCACCCACTCACCCTCTCTCACTCTGACCCACCCACTCACCCTCTCTCACTCTGACCCACCCACTCACCCTCTCTCACTCTGACCCACCCACTCACCCTCTCTCACTCTGACCCACCCACTCACCCTCTCACTCTGACCCACCCACTCACCCTCTCTCACTCTGACCCACCCACTCACCCTCTCTCACTCTGACCCACCCACTCACCCTCTCTCACTCTGACCCACCCACTCACCCTCTCTCACTCTGACCCACCCACTCACCCTCTCTCACTCTGACCCACCCACTCACCCTCTCTCACTCTGACCCACCCACTCACCCTCTCTCACTCTGACCCACCCACTCACCCTCTCTCACTCTGACCCACCCACTCACCCTCTCTCACTCTGACCCACCCACTCACCCTCTCTCACTCTGACCCACCCACTCACCCTCTCTCACTCTGACCCACCCACTCACCCTCTCTCACTCTGACCCACCCACTCACCCTCTCTCACTCTGACCCACCCACTCACCCTCTCTCACTCTGACCCACCCACTCACCCTCTCTCACTCTGACCCACCCACTCACCCTCTCTCACTCTGACCCACCCACTCACCCTCTCTCACTCTGACCCACCCACTCACCCTCTCTCACTCTGACCCACCCACTCACCCTCTCTCACTCTGACCCACCCACTCACCCTCTCTCACTCTGACCCACCCACTCACCCTCTCTCACTCTGACCCACCCACTCACCCTCTCTCACTCTGACCCACCCACTCACCCTCTCTCACTCTGACCCACCCACTCACCCTCTCTCACTCTGACCCACCCACTCACCCTCTCTCACTCTGACCCACCCACTCACCCTCTCTCACTCTGACCCACCCACTCACCCTCTCTCACTCTGACCCACCCACTCACCCTCTCTCACTCTGACCCACCCACTCACCCTCTCTCACTCTGACCCACCCACTCACCCTCTCTCACTCTGACCCACCCACTCACCCTCTCTCACTCTGACCCACCCACTCACCCTCTCTCACTCTGACCCACCCACTCACCCTCTCTCACTCTGACCCACCCACTCACCCTCTCTCACTCTGACCCACCCACTCACCCTCTCTCACTCTGACCCACCCACTCACCCTCTCTCACTCTGACCCACCCACTCACCCTCTCTCACTCTGACCCACCCACTCACCCTCTCTCACTCTGACCCACCCACTCACCCTCTCTCACTCTGACCCACCCACTCACCCTCTCTCACTCTGACCCACCCACTCACCCTCTCTCACTCTGACCCACCCACTCACCCTCTCTCACTCTGACCCACCCACTCACCCTCTCTCACTCTGACCCACCCACTCACCCTCTCTCACTCTGACCCACCCACTCACCCTCTCTCACTCTGACCCACCCACTCACCCTCTCTCACTCTGACCCACCCACTCACCCTCTCTCACTCTGACCCACCCACTCACCCTCTCTCACTCTGACCCACCCACTCACCCTCTCTCACTCTGACCCACCCACTCACCCTCTCTCACTCTGACCCACCCACTCACCCTCTCTCACTCTGACCCACCCACTCACCCTCTCTCACTCTGACCCACCCACTCACCCTCTCTCACTCTGACCCACCCACTCACCCTCTCTCACTCTGACCCACCCACTCACCCTCTCTCACTCTGACCCACCCACTCACCCTCTCTCACTCTGACCCACCCACTCACCCTCTCTCACTCTGACCCACCCACTCACCCTCTCTCACTCTGACCCACCCACTCACCCTCTCTCACTCTGACCCACCCACTCACCCTCTCTCACTCTGACCCACCCACTCACCCTCTCTCACTCTGACCCACCCACTCACCCTCTCTCACTCTGACCCACCCACTCACCCTCTCTCACTCTGACCCACCCACTCACCCTCTCTCACTCTGACCCACCCACTCACCCTCTCTCACTCTGACCCACCCACTCACCCTCTCTCACTCTGACCCACCCACTCACCCTCTCTCACTCTGACCCACCCACTCACCCTCTCTCACTCTGACCCACCCACTCACCCTCTCTCACTCTGACCCACCCACTCACCCTCTCTCACTCTGACCCACCCACTCACCCTCTCTCACTCTGACCCACCCACTCACCCTCTCTCACTCTGACCCACCCACTCACCCTCTCTCACTCTGACCCACCCACTCACCCTCTCTCACTCTGACCCACCCACTCACCCTCTCTCACTCTGACCCACCCACTCACCCTCTCTCACTCTGACCCACCCACTCACCCTCTCTCACTCTGACCCACCCACTCACCCTCTCTCACTCTGACCCACCCACTCACCCTCTCTCACTCTGACCCACCCACTCACCCTCTCTCACTCTGACCCACCCACTCACCCTCTCTCACTCTGACCCACCCACTCACCCTCTCTCACTCTGACCCACCCACTCACCCTCTCTCACTCTGACCCACCCACTCACCCTCTCTCACTCTGACCCACCCACTCACCCTCTCTCACTCTGACCCACCCACTCACCCTCTCTCACTCTGACCCACCCACTCACCCTCTCTCACTCTGACCCACCCACTCACCCTCTCTCACTCTGACCCACCCACTCACCCTCTCTCACTCTGACCCACCCACTCACCCTCTCTCACTCTGACCCACCCACTCACCCTCTCTCACTCTGACCCACCCACTCACCCTCTCTCACTCTGACCCACCCACTCACCCTCTCTCACTCTGACCCACCCACTCACCCTCTCTCACTCTGACCCACCCACTCACCCTCTCTCACTCTGACCCACCCACTCACCCTCTCTCACTCTGACCCACCCACTCACCCTCTCTCACTCTGACCCACCCACTCACCCTCTCTCACTCTGACCCACCCACTCACCCTCTCTCACTCTGACCCACCCACTCACCCTCTCTCACTCTGACCCACCCACTCACCCTCTCTCACTCTGACCCACCCACTCACCCTCTCTCACTCTGACCCACCCACTCACCCTCTCTCACTCTGACCCACCCACTCACCCTCTCTCACTCTGACCCACCCACTCACCCTCTCTCACTCTGACCCACCCACTCACCCTCTCTCACTCTGACCCACCCACTCACCCTCTCTCACTCTGACCCACCCACTCACCCTCTCTCACTCTGACCCACCCACTCACCCTCTCTCACTCTGACCCACCCACTCACCCTCTCTCACTCTGACCCACCCACTCACCCTCTCTCACTCTGACCCACCCACTCACCCTCTCTCACTCTGACCCACCCACTCACCCTCTCTCACTCTGACCCACCCACTCACCCTCTCTCACTCTGACCCACCCACTCACCCTCTCTCACTCTGACCCACCCACTCACCCTCTCTCACTCTGACCCACCCACTCACCCTCTCTCACTCTGACCCACCCACTCACCCTCTCTCACTCTGACCCACCCACTCACCCTCTCTCACTCTGACCCACCCACTCACCCTCTCTCACTCTGACCCACCCACTCACCCTCTCTCACTCTGACCCACCCACTCACCCTCTCTCACTCTGACCCACCCACTCACCCTCTCTCACTCTGACCCACCCACTCACCCTCTCTCACTCTGACCCACCCACTCACCCTCTCTCACTCTGACCCACCCACTCACCCTCTCTCACTCTGACCCACCCACTCACCCTCTCTCACTCTGACCCACCCACTCACCCTCTCTCACTCTGACCCACCCACTCACCCTCTCTCACTCTGACCCACCCACTCACCCTCTCTCACTCTGACCCACCCACTCACCCTCTCTCACTCTGACCCACCCACTCACCCTCTCTCACTCTGACCCACCCACTCACCCTCTCTCACTCTGACCCACCCACTCACCCTCTCTCACTCTGACCCACCCACTCACCCTCTCTCACTCTGACCCACCCACTCACCCTCTCTCACTCTGACCCACCCACTCACCCTCTCTCACTCTGACCCACCCACTCACCCTCTCTCACTCTGACCCACCCACTCACCCTCTCTCACTCTGACCCACCCACTCACCCTCTCTCACTCTGACCCACCCACTCACCCTCTCTCACTCTGACCCACCCACTCACCCTCTCTCACTCTGACCCACCCACTCACCCTCTCTCACTCTGACCCACCCACTCACCCTCTCTCACTCTGACCCACCCACTCACCCTCTCTCACTCTGACCCACCCACTCACCCTCTCTCACTCTGACCCACCCACTCACCCTCTCTCACTCTGACCCACCCACTCACCCTCTCTCACTCTGACCCACCCACTCACCCTCTCTCACTCTGACCCACCCACTCACCCTCTCTCACTCTGACCCACCCACTCACCCTCTCTCACTCTGACCCACCCACTCACCCTCTCTCACTCTGACCCACCCACTCACCCTCTCTCACTCTGACCCACCCACTCACCCTCTCTCACTCTGACCCACCCACTCACCCTCTCTCACTCTGACCCACCCACTCACCCTCTCTCACTCTGACCCACCCACTCACCCTCTCTCACTCTGACCCACCCACTCACCCTCTCTCACTCTGACCCACCCACTCACCCTCTCTCACTCTGACCCACCCACTCACCCTCTCTCACTCTGACCCACCCACTCACCCTCTCTCACTCTGACCCACCCACTCACCCTCTCTCACTCTGACCCACCCACTCACCCTCTCTCACTCTGACCCACCCACTCACCCTCTCTCACTCTGACCCACCCACTCACC
>NW_027613992.1:0-31085 GCF_965212315.1 Lampetra planeri
CAAAGCAAACCTTCTCTGGATCGACTCAAGATGACTGGTAACGCTTTAACAAGACTCACGCACAATTTGTTCAAAGACAATAAAGGTTTGAGGGCCGTTACCATTGACGACAATCTGATATCAGTGATCAACCCGGGGACATTTGAACCATTGAGCCAATTAGAGACACTTAACTTGGCAAAAAATAATCTTGCACATATCTGTGATTTTAATCTGCATCAAGTCAAACATCTGAACCTCAGTATGAATTCAGTGGAGTTCTTTGTAACACATGAGGATGACCACATGTATAACCTGGAAATTCTTGATCTGAGTTACAACAAACTACTTTATTTTCCAATTGTTCCTAAAAGGAACCATTTGAAGTATCTTTATTTGCAGTATAACATGTTGGGCACCCTAATGTCTGAGGTCACCATGGTAACAGAAGCTAATGCTCTTTACAATGAGATTGTAAATAAGGGGGATGTTAGAGTTGGAATGAATGAACTACACTCAAACTGGAGACAGATGCCTCTGAGCTATATTGACCTCAGTTATAACCACTTCAGATTGTTCCCACTGGAAACTCTGAGTCTTATCTCGTCTTTGGAAATACTGAATTTCAGTCATAACTGTGTGCAGAACATCACCTGGAATGTTAGAAATAGCAGCGAATCAGGATATCATAGGCGTCTTTTTTTCCCCTCACTGAAGTACCTGAACCTGGAAAGCAACGGGCTGGTGTCTGTTTCCCCTCTCGTCCTAAATATGCTCACACAAATAGAGACATTAAATCTACAAGACAACTCGGTGCAACCTTGTGCACCTATGGACGATTTCCAGGACTCGACACAGCAAATGAATCACAATGCATCCTGTGTTGTCTTTGGGAAATTAAGAAGTCTTAAACATCTCAGCCTGAGAGAAAACAACATGAAGATACTGCACGTCAACTCTTTTCACAAAACCTCTTTGGTTTCCCTCAACCTTGCAAGAAATCCACAAATGGTAATGCAAGCGGGTGCTCTGGAAGGCGTGCAGAGAACACTTCAGTCACTGACGATCAGTGAAATCAGCATGACTAATTCTGGCCTTTCCTTACCCTGTATGCCACAATTAACTCATCTGAACATGTCTGACAATAAACTGAACATCCTCCCCAGCAGTTTAGGTTGCTCTCCTCTGAGAGAAATCAGCATTAGAAATAACACATTTTTGTCTTTAAACTACTCTCTGATTCTTGCACTATCAGTGCACCTTGATGTCATGTACATCAGCGAGAATTATTTCAACTGCTGTGACAGCAGGTGGCTGATGGTCTTAAATGAGCAGAAGATTAGACTGCCTGACATCAGTCAAACACAATGCTTCGACGGTGTTAATAAAATTCACATAGAAGAGTATTTGAGAACCTCTTCGCTGTATTGTGTGTTCACAGAAGCACAGAACATTCACTTTGCACAAATAATCATACTTATTTTATTTGTAAGTGTGATAATAGCTGTGTTCATTATGTTAATTAGAAAAATGTGTTGCACACACACATAACTGGTTTAAAATGTAAATACTGATTTACATGTCCGGTCTTTTCAAGCTTTCCACATTTTTGATGTCACATGATTTCAGTGAATAATGAAAACAATGTAATGACTTGTGCATTAGTTGACGATGAGACATGCACATATACACAATGGCAACTATTTATACTGTACAGAATAAATATGCATGACTTAATTGGCAGCCATTTCATTATAAGCTACATTTGGATACATACATTGTATACATTTGGATGTGCAGGTATAGTTGTCATATTCTTTTATTAAGTTATTATTTTCTTTAGTTAGCATTCATTTTCATCAACTCGCAAATTAACTTTAATTTGCCTCACTTTATTGAGACACATTTTTTACAGTCTCACAGCCATTTCCTAGTGAAAAGGGTGAAAGCTTCACGAGAAGTTGCATTGTAGAATAAACATGCATCAGCGACAAAAATTACATTCTCACAATCTTGTATGACTAGTTCACATTACAACCGCAACAAGGGTGCACAAGGAGGCACTGCAGCTGTGGGAGGATATCTTGTGAAGCTATCCTCCTCCAGCAGAAACACTCTATACAGAGTAGTTGCCTTTTCTGGAAAGCAAACGCTCAGACTTGTGATTGAAGTAATAGCGTCAAAACATGCAAGGATGGCTACCGATGATGATATTGAGCAATATGGCTGTGGGAAATGTCTTTCTTGCTCCACCTGCATGGAGAGGTATTCAAGTAGCATCAAGTAGCAGCTTGACAAGTTCAAGCAAAGCGCTCACCGTGTGGGTAGTTGTTGGTTAAAGGCATGCAAGTATCGAATCGTGTTCGTTCTTATTATTAGTGATTAACACAGCGGCTGGCATTTGAGCATAAGCAGCAGCTTGTTTTTCTCCCAGTCACTTGAGTAAGCAGCTGTCATGTATATTCAGTGGTGTGAAGTCAGAGAAGTGGTGTATTAGGAGTGGACACATAAGGAAAAAATGGGTGAAATTAAGCATTTTAATGGCTTCCTGGCTTATAAGTGGCGGCACTGTGAATTGCATATGATAAACAAATAAATAAATACACCACAACAGCTGGCAAGGCAGAAAGTTGATATGTATTACACTACAGACTAATACCCAATGCGTTGTACGTTACATTTTTTTTCACATATTTCTGCTTTAGTGTTTTATAGTAGTGTAGGCAGAGGTCAGTGGAGAATATGCCTCTTGCAAAATGTTAGCATGACAATCAGTCATTTCTTCAGTAATAGTCCTTCCCTGTGTTATGATATGCATGTACTCAAAATGTCACCACTCATATTAATATATCAAGTTAAGGGTGCTGTAATTTCCAGAAGGCCGATCAGTGTTAACCTGGGTGCGGGAGACCAATCATATGCTCAGGTCCTCAACATGAAATTGTAATGTATGATTAGACTGCTGCTGACAAAATCACTACAGATTTAATTGTATGTCTAAGTGGACATGAATGATAATAATAGCAGCACGGAAAGGAGGTTTCAAATGTATTTAGTAAGTTTAGTAAGTCGGTTAGTGACTCATTCTTGACCAAGATGTTTTATGATTTCAGAAAACTGTCCAACAGGAGCACAGAAAGCTACTTAAAACAAACATTAAGTCAAGTCATGGACAGCAACGGCTAAAATGAAGACGACGTTCATCGAGCCACAAAAGGTTGTTTCCAGCATGGCGGCGGCGAGTTCCGGCTGTTAGAGAACAAATCCCTGGCAGTTAATGGTGTTTTGGGGTTATCAGCAAGTGTATGAAGAATAGCTGGTGGTAATTCTCTTCGTACACAAATACTCCGCGGTGGGCAGAAGGCTTGTCCAAACGAGCTCTTTATCTCGAGCCGGAGCGTAATTGAGAAGCTAATTGACATTAGCCGCCTGGACCGGTAGAGAATCAGTAGACAAGACTCCCACCGAACGTCATGACTCCTCGGAAGCAACTCGTCCAGCGCCTGCATCCTTCATGCATCACCCAGAAAATGCAGATGACTTTTAAACTCTTACTACTGGAAAATGCCCGGCTGGAACTGGAGAGAGAACTTCGCTGTTTAAGCAATGAGGTAATGTAATACCCAGTTTACAAGTTAGCTAGCAAGCATTCAGGTGGCTACAATGTCATTTTAAACCTATGAATAAAATAAAATAGTGATCAGTCATATCGTCAGTTGGTTTTACCTGTTCTTTATAGCTTCATTGAACTGTGTAAAAAGTTGTCAAACATGAACACAAACCATATCTACCAACAGGCACAGCAAAGCAGATACTGCATGGAAATGTTGAAATGTTGAAATTCCTGAGTAATTTAGTCTCTATCATGAATTACACGTTTCTGGGCTGTTCTGAACTACTTGTTCAGGCTACAAGTAATATGTGTTTTATTGTTTATATGTTTATTTGTCAAATGATACATATGGTCTAACTCAGGGGTCCACCATCAAATAAGCACTGTATATTTTGTAAAGTTTTTACCTACTCATTTACATCCAAAATCAATTTCCCTCCCCAGGCTTTTGAAGAGGTCCAAGGTTTCTTGAATTCATCTCATCCCATCAGTGTGTTCAATGATCTTGCTGAAGCATTGGATGTGAAATGTCAAGCTATTGACAAACTCACAGCTCTTCTAAAAGACCAAACACTCAGTAAGTTAAGAATGATTCAGCTCAGGGCCCTGACTTATAAATTAGCTTGGATGTTTGGTTCAAAGTTAGTGTGGTGAAATGTACAGTACCTTAAGACATTCCCGATTGCATCTTGATTAATCTACTTTAAACTTTCCTGCCTTGTATTCACAGAGACACAGGCTTGTGTGACGTTGACTGTTAAAAATGGGATGAGAGCAGGCCAGCCTCAGCCACTCAGAGACAAACGGATCGTCATCTCTGATGTTCTCAAGTTTGGGCCTATGCTGCAAAACTCGTTAATGGCAAGCTCCATCACCAAAGCAATCAGGGTGCTTGGATCCACTCTGTCCAATGGGCGGCTGAATCATGTCCTCATCTCCCAGCCCACAGTGGTTGAGGAGAAGGAAACAGTATGCAGCATCTTTTCCACCTATGATAGCGCTGTTTTGACTACAGACTTGTGCTGTCACGTAAAGGCTGAAGAAAAAGAAACAGAAAAAGAAGTTGTTCTGGAGGTGAAATGTCAACCAGATGCTCTGACTGTACCGCCTGCTATCATTCAGAGTCATAACATTAATGATGAGAGGCCACCTCTGCTATTACCTCCCATTAAAGCAATATACCCTGAGACTAACAACCCTAAACCCAAGAAAAGAACACCACCTATTAGCTGGGGATGTAAAGGTGATGTCCAGGTGTGGCACCAAAAACAAACATCCTCCCAGCTGCTGCACTTCCTCAGAGCAAAAGCTAAAGACACAGGTCCACTGGAGGTCACTGTCATGGATTGGAGTAGAAGCTATACAGATACTTCAGCTTCACCACAGTCAGTGGCACCTCCTGACCAGACACAAAGCTCCTCCTTAAATAATGTGGCAGATTATCTGACAGAGGTGCTGCCTCTGAAGACGTTATTTGCGCACACTGAAAATGAAGCTCCCGTCTTCAGAGTCAAAAGAATTGAATCAGGTGGCAGTCGGACCTACACTTGTGTGATTGCAACAAAGACTGAATTGTGGGACGTTGGAGACATCACCACAGAAGTGGTAGAGGACAGTTCTGAGGACAACAGCTTTGAAAGCACAGACTGCCCAGGTAGACCGGAACTGGAGGAGAACTCACACAAGAATCTTCAGTGTCAAACGCTCACAAGTACATTCAAGAATCCTGAACACAAGGATGCAGAGATCGGCATAAACATTCCCAAGTTCCACTTCCAAAAGTTTGACGAGTCCGAGGTTGTGGTGTCTCATATTGTCAGTCCAGGCAGCTTCTACATCCAGCATGCAGACTACATCTCAAAGCTGCAGGCTGCTGTCACAGAGTAAGTTACTGCGCATGCATGTAATCTTGCCTACTTTTACTCAGCTTTCCTTACCATTTACTAATTCCCTGATGACATTTACAGCTCTTTATCCTTTTTGTTCATGGCTGCTCTCTTTGTAGATTTTTTTTTTTATGTTTTTAATATTCCACATGTTTCTGGTTGTCTTTTTATGTATTTTCTTTTTTCTTTTTCAATTTTGCAACAGCTGCAAACCCAGTAGTTCATATGCTGAGCAGAACCGCATACCAGACATTGGAACTCGAGTAATGGGCTGGTTTGCAAAGCAGGAACAATGGTGCAGGGCGGAGGTGACAAAGATCTGTGGAGTATGCAGAGGTGAGCCCGCTTTTGTTTTCTGCAATGGTTTTGCTAATGCATGCCTCTAGGTGGTAGCAGTGTCATATAACTTGTCTTCAGCTGCTTAGGAAAACCTGTTGATGATTATTTGTCTTTTGGATGGAAGATAATCCCACCGCTGATGGCGCTAGCGTTGAGGCATCCATCACAGTGGAGGTGAAGAGGCTGGATCATGGCGATACCGCCTGTCTGTCAGTGGGGGACATCAAGGAGCTAACCCAGCAGATGGCTGATGTCCCGCTGCAGGCAATGCAGGTCTCACTGGCAAATGTAAGTGTTCCTGCTTCGTGCTTTTATCAAAATGAGCTCATTGATTCCTCCATTTGTATGTAAGGTTGTCACAGGTACTGCTAACTCATTAGAAGTATTTGACAGTCATAAAACACAGATTTGCAGAAGTTAACGTAGAAAGCACTCGTCTCTCAGTGTTGTGTATTAGTATTTTTTTCTGAAAAGAGTAATGATTTACAGTTATCGTGTAGTAGAACTAATGTTGTTGATGCTGTATGGCTTTTACAGCAGTTGTGCATTCAATCGATCAATATCAAATAAAGGCATAACAACAACCCCCCATTAACCCCCAAAATGAAATGTGCTAAGTGCAAATTTTCAGTGCCAATTTCCCTGCCTGTATGGGTGGGAGTTTCAGGATTTGCATATGTGGAAGTGGTTGGAAGGCTATGGTCCTCTAGGGGTGTACACTGGATTGGCATTTGTTCAATCAATTTGTTACAGTCTTATCTATTGCTTCATGACCCATTATCTCAGTTCATGGTATTTTGTGATTGTTTCCTCCCCCTCAGGTGACGCCTGTGAATGGAAAAGATTGGTCTGAGGAAGCAGTGGGATGGTTCCGAGCAATGGTGCACAACAGGACACTCTTTGCCAGATTTTACACACAAGAGTCCAGTGTTGAAGTGGAGCTTTTCTTGGAAAAGGGAAGGCTTGGAGCGATGAGGTATCACATTATGACAAAGATGATCTGAGTTGTGAGAAGTGGAAATCAAAGAGATTATTTATTCACACAGTGTTAACTGGGTCTGACAAGAAGTATGTCAGGAGAACTCCAGCTGGGTTTTTGAGACCAGCACTGATGTTTAGAAGCCTTCAATGGAAAGTAAGAGTACTGACCGCAAAATGTACTTCATTCATTGATACGGTGTGGTTGAAGTCTTTATCTACATATGAAAGAAGTGATGATATGTTTTATGGTTGAAACATCTGAACATTGTGTTTCAGCAGTCGGTTTGAATTCTACTATGAATTCTACTATGGTCTGGTTCTGATCACGAGAGCTATTGATGGACAAGAGATTTGGTGTACCGACTTCATGTCAGCACTAGCGTTGACATTCTGAGGCACATGTTTCAAACTAAAGCTCCCAGCCCTCTTAGACATTTCCCGTAGTGCATTGTACTACAATCCTGGCAGGCTGGACAACACACAGCCCTCACATACACACTGTAACTGTCCCTTATTGCGTGTTTGTGCGAACTAATTGAACTGCAGTGTAGTGGTGAGCTGAGAGCCCAGCATGCTTCGACTGCTCAAAGCCCTCTCCCCTGCTTCGTCCCAGAAACTGTGCAGATGCGCATTTGCAAGCGCAGACTCAAGCAGCTGCATATGAAGTTGAACTGAGCTGTTCAGAGGACATGTCTCACTGGCCAGAAGTTGGATGGACACGCCTTACATGCACACACAACACACCCAAAGGTGTTGATGCTTGAAATACTTCATCAGTGCTGTTTCCTCTTAAGAACAACTACTTGACTATATTTTATGAATCCATATTTTACAAATATCTTTTACATGTTTGATGTCGATGACATAATGAGAGCAGGTGTTGTGCCCACTGCTTTTTATTTTGGAAATTAGGTGTTTTAAGTCACATGTCTGCATAGAAATCCAGCTGCATATGATCAAGCAACAGCCAGTTCAAATCAAGAGTGATTATTCTATGATTTACCAGTACCTTTGATAATGAGGTTGGCACCGCTGTTAAAATGTGTAAAGAAGGCTGGGAGTGACTCATGTTGTCGTCATTACAGGAGGGGTGCCTCGGTGTCTGTGCGACTGGCCCAGAACGGACATGCCAAACACAGCCAACTGAAGCATGTTGGTGTCGTGAAACAAAGTAAGTCACTTTACAGAAGTAAAGTCTGTGTGTGTGTGGGTGTGACCCTGCCTTCTTTTCAAAATCCTTTGCAATAATCCCTTGCAATAATCCCTGCCTTAATTCAAAATCTTTTTTTGTTTTTTAGGCTCCAACTGGGAGAAGTACCTAATTTCGCATTATACCCAATACAAGCTGTAATTTAAAATGGCTGTCTATTGTTGTTAGTTTTTTTTGCTTAATTTTCTCCAGTGTGGTCAAATGTAAACTACAGACAGCAGCCATTCTTTGAAGTAGATGTTTAGCTCTTTGATCTAAAATATTGATTTGCGTTCTGCATACAGCACATCCAATGGACCTTTTGCAACGGCTACACATTGACAAACAGTCAGAGAAGAAATTTTTACACACAGTAAATGTGATAAATTACTGGTTGTATACATAACTGAAGGCACTAATTCTTGCTTTTGTGGGATCTACAATTCACTTTCTAATAAAACAATGTCAAGTACAGTGAGTGGAAAGTAAACAGAACATTATTCTAGTATCTAATTTTCGTTCCTTGTTCTGTTCAATTCCTTCCTGTAAATTGTCTGTGTAGACCAGAATGAACAGAAGTATTAATCAGATTGTCCTTAAATTAATTTCCATTGGTTGTAACAAGTGTTTTCATCATCATCCAGATTGCATAGATAAGATAGAAATGTTTTTTTTTATACATACATATACACACACACACATATATATTATTTATATGTGTGTGTGTGTGTGTGTGTGTGTGTGTGTATGTCTATATATGTGTGTATATAGGTCTATATATATATATATATATACACACACACACACATATATATATACACACATAGTATAATATGTCCATGAATGAATATTAATAAAAACAGTTCAATTCAATTCAACTTTATTTCTATACCCCAACATCACAATTTACAATTGTCTTGATGGACTTTACAGGCCACACATTGCTACACCCTCTGTCCTAAACCCTCAATCAGGGTGAGGAAAAACTGCCGAAAAAGAGGCAGAAACCTCAGGGAGGACCACAGAGATAGGGATCCCCCTCCCTGGGGTGGACAGACCAGACATAGGTGTTGCATGCACAGACAATTAACATATGATGAGTATATGAGAAGCAATGGTCAGCTTGTGAAGGCTGATAAAGTTATAATCATTAAAAATTATAATAGTAAAAGGTCCAGGAATGCATGTAAGTTGTGGGTAGTTATCCCATAAAACATCAGAAACAGAGAGACATATAAACAATTAACAATATGATGGAAAGGGTATATTTAATGTGGTATGATAAAAAATAATGCACATTTTCAATGACCTTGTTTTCATTAAGCCTCACTTTCACTGTGTTCATGTTTGAACAGCTTGTTTCATTCTCTCAACCAATCAGAAAACATGCTGGCGCTCTCAATGACGGTGGCTCACGTCAAAAGCTTCCTTCACGTCTCTGCCTGGCCAAGCACAATAAATAATGTGGCAGGCCGAGGCCTTTTGTGTCCACACAGATTCCTTCTTTTGCTCAGAGTGGGTGGAAATCGAGGCGTTTGATCTGAATTCTAAAGACTCTTGTTGCAGCTCGATAAAGGACGCCATTGTATGTAAATAGTTTATATAAGAGCATATGACTGCTACGGTGCAGGGCAGCGGCTAGTGGCGGAGGAATGATTAGCATTTCCCGAGCACATGGTGTTCTCATTCCAGCCTTTGGCTAACAAACACTTATTTTAGCACATTTCTCACCGTTTTGTACACATTTTTGTGTACCACCACCGCTGAAGGTAAAATGCAAGTCATTTGATTGTTATACTAACAAGTGTTCAGAGATTAGAACAGATGTGAGTCGTTGCTAATATCCCCCAGATAGCTTGATAAGACCAGAACCCTTTAAATGAGGTGACATGAATGATTCAGTGTGATTATTTAAGCATTTTAATGGACCAATTGGATCCATTTGTATTTCTTAAAAAATGCAGTACATCTCCCACATGTAGAAAAAAAAGACCTAATGAGATGTATGTTCTGTCAGTCTGGGCTGCAGGTCAGTTTGGGAGTACCGTATTAACAAAGGGTGAACAAATCACGTGACGCAGCGAATGTTTCTCAATTGGCTTTGATCTGGTGCGTCTTGTGACCGCGTGATGGAAGGCCATCGCCCCTGCTTTTATACGGCCAACGGGCTACTTCGCAGTTCCTGCTTGTTGGTCCATACTCTGCCAAGTCCAGCTTGATGCTCAGGCAAAATCTCAAGATGGTCATCTTTGGACCTGGCGCTGCTTACGCTGCTTGCACCACTGGCTGAGCCTGGTAAACAACTAACAACTAATGTAATAATTATTTTATACTGAAATTGTTTTTGTCCAGATGTACAAAGGCTCGTAGGTTGTTTCATCCTGAAAGTCACTGCTACAAGTCCTTGTAGATGATTTTGTTTTTTACAAATTGGGTCGTTTTCCTTTTCATGATCTAATGATGTAATCTAATTCACCTAATGTGTGTTGTTTTACCGATGAATATGTTTGTATGTAATTACAGCCACATAACCTGAATTAAAAGTGTGGGATTTTTTGCAGCACTGGAGGCAAAAATGAACTGGGGGACCTTTTATGCCGTGATCAGTGGCGTAAACAGGCACTCTACTGGCATTGGACGCATTTGGCTTTCTGTCATCTTCATTTTCCGCATCCTGGTTCTGGTGGTTGCAGCTGAAAGCGTGTGGGGAGATGAGAAGTCCGGCTTCACCTGTAATACCCAACAACCCGGCTGCAACAGTGTGTGTTATGACCAGTTCTTCCCCATCTCGCACATCCGCCTGTGGGCACTCCAGCTCATCCTGGTCTCCACCCCAGCCCTTCTGGTAGCCATGCATGTGGCCCATCGGCGTCACATTGACAAGAAGATCCTGAAGAAAACGGGCCGCGGCACCCCTAAGGAGCTAGATCTCATTAAGAACCAGAAGTTTCAGATCACCGGAGCTCTGTGGTGGACATATATGATCAGCATCATCTTCAGAATCATCTTTGAGGTCGCTTTTCTCTACATCTTCTACTTAATCTATCCTGACTTTAAGATGGTGCGCTTGGTCAAGTGTGACTCGTACCCTTGCCCCAACACAGTGGACTGTTTTGTCTCCAGACCCACGGAGAAGACCATATTCACTGTGTTCATGCTGGCCGTGTCTGGGGTCTGTGTGCTGCTCAACCTG
Organism: Lampetra planeri; assembly: GCF_965212315.1. Lineage (NCBI taxonomy): Eukaryota > Metazoa > Chordata > Hyperoartia > Petromyzontiformes > Petromyzontidae > Lampetra > Lampetra planeri. The sequence goes on from NW_027613992.1 coordinate 11,181, forward strand.
GCAGAGGTGGTCTACCTGATAGGCAGCGCGTGTAAACGATGCTTCCGTGGCTCTGAGGAGGAGGCCAAAGTAGCCTGGATAAGTCAAAGATTGTCATCTTATAGGCAAAATGAAATCAATCAGCTGATAACAGATCATCCTCTCAAGTCTAAATTCGCTGTGACCAAAAAGATTCCGTCTGAGAAGAGCCAGAGATGTTCTGCTTTTTGACACCCTGTTGCCTTCCAACTAATTATCCACCTGTGGAGCCCATTGCTCTGCAGTACGAACTGTATGATCACCATTTTCCGATGACCGGTCTTGTTCCGTTAGTCGCTTTTTCTTTTCACTTGTTACTGATACGAGCTGTAATCCTTGGAACTAGAAGCCAGTAGTATTTATACATTTTAACTATAAATGTACAAAAACTAAATTATGGTTGATTGTCGTATGTGTTTGCGGTTTCTGGCTTAAGCTTAAGAACCCAGCGAGGATAATGCATTACGGTCCAACTTGTGTGATGATTCAGTTTCAAGTATTGTTTTTTCTGGGAGCCTGCTGATGTGTTTCACCGTTTCGATGCCTGGCAAATCTCCTTTAACAAAATACCTATGAACAAACAACAATCACTGTTGGAATTTCTTTTAGAATATTCTCATCCTTCTATATTAATGGGGCCACACTTTTTAACAAGTCTCTGGCGCAAAAAAAAAAACGATTATTAGCATTAATTTTTCCACAAATAGTTTTAATAGAAAAATGAAAAGCAAAATAATTAAAATATAGTTTAAAAGATCAGCGTTCATTATTGCCTTGCCTAAATATTTATTTTTTGACTTTTTTTAAAGATTATCATAGAGATTGAAATGCTGGATTCAAAGTAAGTTATTTACATTAAAAGTGATTGTACCATAGTGGGAGTTCAGTCTCCTTCCTCATCATGGAAATGAAGATGTTTCTATGAGAAATATGATTCATGATAACAATTATTAGCAAGAATGTGGCTCAGGTTTTATTGGACAGATCTAGTCATTTGAGCATGAAAGACCTGTCAGTACATTTCCATAGAATATAATAAATTATTATATATATATATATATATATATATATATATATATATATATATATATATATATATATATATATATATATATATATTACAAACTGTTACAGAATATTACCATGTCCTTCAAACATGTGACTTTTCAAGACTGGATATAGCTCTTGTGCATTGACCAAAAAGTTCCCCTGGATTCTTTCCAGGTCTGATCAAAGACTGCAGGATTTATTCACAACAACTGAGGCTTTGTGAAGATGATCACATTGTGTTCATTTATACCATTATACAACTGGGTCACTTTCAAAATGTCGCTATAGCTGTTTGTCTAATCTCACTGAAACTCGTACATACTTGACTGCACCACCTGCTACCTCCCTGTAAGTTCTGAGAAATACATGAGTTTGACCTACTGTGTAACGACAACCTGCTTCTTTTTAAAGTCACCTGCCTTTTATATTGTTCTTGACCTGGCTCTATATACCAGCATATGGTCTGTTCATCTGTTTTACACACATGGCGATCAGAGAACTCCCCCACGCCTGAACGTTAATATGTCGCCATCTTGGTAAACAAAAGCACAATTGGATTGAAACTAAGTATGTACAATGATGAAAAAATTATGATAATAAAAATCTCATGTTAATTTGGCAGGTTTACTGACAATTTTGTTGCATCCCATGGGTTGTATAAAATGAATAATCTGTCACATAAGGGTTTTGTGGTACATTTACCTCCTGGCATATTGCAAACCTTCTCTGTCTCCTCTCATTGTGTCTCAATGTGTAACTTGAGGATGGAAATGGCTACTCATCTCCAAATCATGCCCCCATGATAGGAGAGACCCTTGTGCTATATTTAGAGCCCCGAAGCACTTGTGGCAAGAACAAAAAGCAGTGGACAACATCATTGGCCAGCTGCCCTGTCACTCACGGTCAGCAAGTAGACAGGCTCTAATAGTTTACATTAGTGTTTGCCCCGTGCCAAATTTAACCCCGCAAGGGGGGAGGGGGTTGAGGAAGAGCATGTTGGACATGGTTGAGAGTCCAGCTGGTTATGTGTGTTGTGGTCAGCAGGAAGAGACCTCCAGGGCCCTCGGTGTGTATTTGAATGCAGAGGTCTGAGTCGGTGTGTGACAAAGGTTGGAACCAGCAGGACTCCTCTTTTCCTGTCCATTCAAGGGCATTGCTGAGGGGGCCCCAAAGACCAGGCTTACGCTGAGGTCCGACAGCAAAGTGGGCAGCCTCATGGACCCTCAAAGACACGTAGGACTTCAGGACAGGGGATGTCTAAGCTGACAAGGTGGGTTTATGCGGTGAATGTGAGTGTGTGAGAGTGTTCATTGTCTTCTGCGGCTGTCAGACGTCGTAACCAGGGACAATGAACTGTCAGTTGTTTATGACATTTGAGAAAGAATGATCACCTCTGTCATGATAAGTTGATGGCTCAAAAAAAAAAACATCCACTTGTCCTTGTGCAGTTGAGTCAGTCCACCTGCCAGAATTTCAGCAGTTAACATACATACACACACACACACACACACACAGTAGCATTTCCAGTATTCGCTGGACTGCTTCTGTACAGTACATCTGTGTATTTGTAAGAATGTGCTGCAGGTGCTGACAGTTCTTCACATAGCTCAACTGCTTCTGATTCAGACTTGCCTGGTGTTTCATTTCATCTCATGTTACTACAGCTCATGCTCATGAGGGCCGGAACCTGCCAGATCATGACTGTAACCTGCCTAGCCCCCCCTGTCCGCACATTCCAAATATATACCCTCTTAAAGTAAATATAATCCTGTACGTGTCCACGTCAACTACCTGCTCAGCAGCAGTCGCCCCCCGAGTTGTACAGTTTAGTAGAAGCTTGGCTCTCTTGGCACTCATCTGGTCAATGCTCTGCTGAATGTGGTAAGATGTTGGTATTTTGGAAAGGAAGAAGCTTCCTGTAACACCTTCATTGTTTATATTTCAGTTGTGTCATGTGCTTGCCCTCTAAACAATTCCACACAAACGTCTGAGATACACTTTTTGATGCCTCCAGTCATAGATCTGACCTCACGTAACCATGGGGGACTGGAACTTGTTGGGAAAGCTTCTGGAAAAAGCCCAGGAGCACTCCACCGTGGTGGGGAAGGTGTGGCTCACCGTTCTCTTCATCTTCCGCATCCTGATCCTGAGTGCTGCGACAGAGAAGGTGTGGGGCGATGAGCAGTCTGGCTTTACCTGCGACACCAAGCAGCCCGGTTGTGAGAACGTGTGCTATGACATCACTTTCCCCATCTCCCACGTTCGCTTTTGGGTGCTGCAGATCATCTTTGTGTCCACACCAACGCTTATCTACCTGGGTCACATCCTCCATCTGGTGCGGATGGAGGAGAAGCAGAAAGAGAAGGGGAGGGACCACGCCCATCATTCAGACAAGCAGACCTTGGTTGGGGATGCAAGGCACAAAAAGGCTCTGGTGAGGGACGATAAGGGCCGTGTGCGCCTACAGGGGGAGCTCCTGCGTACTTATGTCTTCAATGTCATTTTTAAGACCCTGTTTGAGGTGGGGTTCATCGTGGCCCAGTACCTGCTGTATGGCTTCGAGCTGAAGCCCATGTATAAGTGTGACAGACATCCCTGTCCCAACGTGGTGAACTGCTACATCTCCCGTCCCACAGAGAAAACCATCTTCATCATCTTCATGCTGGGAGTGGCCAGCGTTTCTCTGCTCCTCAACCTCATAGAGATCTATCACCTGGGCTTCACCAAGTGCCGCCAGGGCATCACCTTTAGGAGACGGCGGCATGCAAACACCTCCCATGAGTCAAGTGAGGTCGCAGTACCGTTTGCACCAAGTTATGATGACTACTTTCATGGGCACCACCAGGTTCAGCCCACCTACCCGCCCGTTCCGAGTTACAACCTCTCCCCTCTGCCTGAGGAGACAGAGTCCTCCTTTCACCACCTCCACAGCAAGGCAGCCTACAAACAAAATAAGGACAACTTGGCGGTGGAAAGGAGCAGCAGCAAGCCAGAGGAATGTGACCTGAAAGAAAAGAAGGGAGCAGGATCAGCCCCTGGGTCGCCAACGCAGGCCAGGCCCGGCCGAAGTGCCAAACACAGCAACAACAAGACTAGAATAGACGATCTGAAGATATGAGGAGGTTTGTGTTTCTCTCAGGGGTCTTAATGTGCTGCGACAGGATCATATGTTGTTTGGAAGCATTCTTACTTGAAGATGCTTTAACTCATTCCAACACGAAGTGTGGTAACATTTTAGGGGAACACAGAGACCCTTGCAGCTGTACCGTCGCATGTCAGGACTGACGTGCTACTACACCTCTTTTTCCTTATGTTCATGGATAATTTTTCTGACTGACAATGGTCTGCTAAGGTTTTTACACTGCACTCCTCTCTTATCATCAAATATGTGATGAAAGAATAAAGAATAAATGAGCCTGAATAAGCAACTCCATGTGAAAGCCTTGAGGAGCAGAAACATGCTCAGTGTTGCCTTGAACTCGTTTGACGTAATCAGATATTTTAATTTAACCTGATGGGGTGATGAGGTCACCATCCAGCATAGCTGACTTGTTTGGACTGTTTGGACTTGCACGTTGTGCAATATCTGACAACTGAAGAAAAAGGATACTGGTCTCAGGATCAGTACTGTGTGTTTTTACTGTGACAGCCATCAAATACACAACTATCACACAACCAACACAGTGTTTGATTTATCCGCCTGTAAATCGGGTATCGGTTTGTGTTATTCTGTAACTCACTTGGTGACAACCGTATTCATAAAAAAGAACTGCTTGCAATCGATGTGTCTTAAATTTATTATTATTATTATCTCAGATGTTTATTTGCTGGAACACCATTCCACAGTCCAACAGAGCAAAAACAAAATTCATCTTACGATGTCATGTCATGTTCAACTTGAGCCACTGAAAGGTCCATCTGAAGTGTCCAATGTCCAACTGTCGTACCTTTGTCAGTTTGTTTCACACGTATGTTCTTGAGCAGAAATGACATGACAGAGTCTGTAACCTCATGACATCTCGCACTCCTGTAGGAGAACAAGCATGTCGCCAGCTCAGGTGTGAAAACCTTGAACAGAATCACAATGTGTGTTCATGCTGATCATGTTACTTCTGTCTATAAATTCCATACATGTTTATTTACTCTTTAAATTAAAAAAAAAACGTCAGTAAAAAAGTAAAATAAAAAAGTTTGCAAATGAACCGAATTGCAGCTGTGACACTTCTGACTTCACAGTTCATCTCTACAACCGTAGGACTGAACGATTCGGCCTTCCTTTCTTCAAACTGAAGAAACTTCTCCTCCACATCATGTATTCTGTCATTAAGCTCAACTTGGCTTCAGCTCAAAGTGTTATATGTTCATCGGATAATAATCTTCACTTTGCCACAAAACATAACAGTGTGTCCTGTTTGATGTATATTTGATAAACACTGTCACTGTCCCCTTATATGCAGATTTTATTTTTAACTACAGAATGAAGTAAATTACTGCAGTTCCATCAGGGGACGTTCAGTAACACATTCCACCTTACCAACTATTATCAATAATTTGCACATGGAGGCACTTGGATTTGACGTTTTGGGCTTTGTAAAACTTGTAGTTGTAGTGTAAGTGCTCTGAGTACTGTGAGTCATGTAGCTGTTGCAAAAGCAGCTGAGTTCCTTTGGAACAACCAGCTCACCCTAATACAATACACGCTGCCTTGCTTGTGTTTAATTGTCCATATAATTTCATATGTCGTCAGAAATGACTCTACAGCTTCAGTGAGTGAGTTCCCTGAGGTGGGAGTATGCCTCTTGTTCCTGAGCAGCTGCAGAGCAGCAGTCCTCTGCTGCCCTCTCCCTTCATTCCATCGCTAACATGCAGCTGGTCTGAGGGCTCTTGGACACGCCACCTGCTGGGCAAAGAAAAATTTATATTCCGTAAGGCCATTTCATGATTCATTTAACTTGTTGAATGCCAATGTGTTGTTCCCATGTGTTGGATCATACGTACACATGAGTGATTTGCCAGACAGACCAATAAACTGACTTTCAGTGGATTTTATGTCCTATGTCTTAAATAAATGTCCAAAGCGCTTTGGCTTGTTTTGTAAAACCACCTGCATTCACCAATAATGACAAACAGCAGCTTGTGAACGACAAAACACAGAATGGGCGCTCTGCTGCCTGAATCCATTGCTCCTCCACCATCTGCACTCTCAGCTCTGAGAAACACAAACAAGCTGACAAGGACTCTGAGGTGGAAAACTGTTAGAAGCTGGCATCTTCCACTGTATGGTTTGGATTACTGTTTGGGAACAGGCGGTTTTGCTGCCACCATGTGACAGCCAAAACTCTATGCAGAAGTCAGAGTTGAAAGGATTTGGATTGTGGTGGTGACATGATTGACAGACACATACAGAACATGGGTACATGAATATTCCCTCCACACATTCTGTAGGATGAACCAGATATTTTATCACTGACTATTGATATGCAGCCAATTTCCACAGTTGACTTGGTAAACAACAAATCCAAGCTGGCAATGATCCACAATAAAGACCACTCGTTTGTCATCCTTACATCACCGGGGGGAGTAGCATGCATGACCAATTATGTGAAGTGTTTACGTGTTTATCATGTGCACACACCACATTTATAATGCAGTTTCAGCTTCATCGTGGGATTTTTATCATAAATAACAATGAACTGCCCATGGATAATTTATATGTGAATTTATATGTGAATGCCGTAATAAATAAAACCATTAGATAACAGAATTTTTAAAATGCATTTCATTATGTGAGCTTGACTTGACATACAGGCTTCTTTTGTGCACAACTTTGGCAACTTGTCAGCCCTGGGAAAACTTCAAATCACTGTGTTAAAGCAAAAAACACTGACAAGTTTATTGAAGTTATCATTGTCATCTGACATCACCTTCAGTACAAAACGCACATTAAATACAACATGATCTGTTGATCATTTTCTAATTCAAACAACCAAAACATTACATCACTACAGAGCAGGGGACAAGACAGGATGAAGACTGCTGAAAAGTACTCTCCTGTACTCTGGCATGAGAGTGCATTGAGTTGGTACTGAAGCAAGTGGTTATGTTAAAACGTCTGTATAGAATCACCTTGAATCTGAGGACCGTTTCATCAAACTGTACCGCAAATGGAAGCGGAGAACAAATTCAAGGACATCCACGCTGTGTGTGTGTGTGTGTGTTTGTGTGCATGCACAGATGCAAAAACTGCAGTATCTTTTTTTTTGTGGCTGAACCCTGCTGTATAGGAACTTACAGCAATCAGCCAAAAAGCAGCTTACAACAAAGCCGGTTCAGAACTGGGCCGTCCTGACAAAAGTCACAATTTCAGAACAAAAAGGTCAAAAAGTGGACATCAGTGGCAGCAACCTCTCCCCTATGCCAGGGAATATACAGAAGTTTCATGCTTTAACCATGGGATCAAGCCTGAGCACAAACCAGATCCTAGAACCATCTGGCTGGTCGGTGGTACTGTATCTGGTGCCTGCAGCCATGATGGTGGTGGGCTGTGCATCCATGCCGGGGTTTGTCCATCTCCTGTGGTCTTACTAACTGATGGGCGCGTGCTTCAATCGTGCTTGCCCTTCTCTCTGGGTGAACCTTCGTTCCAGGCCACATAGACAAACAGGGCCAGAACCACATGTACAGCCAGCACGGCCACAATGGCGGCGTAGAAGTAGCTGTCAGAACTTGACATCTTCATGGAACCTTGAGAAGAGAGAGAAAGAAGGTGAGAGGGGTTGTGCACATGGATAACACAGACATGGGGGATGAAGGGCAACTTTGTCAGCTGACGTGTGATCTAGACCGCTGTGACATTCGTCAGTTCTTCATGGAACGTTAGAAGTTACATCCAGATTCATACATTTGGTCATAACTGGGATAAATCAGAGGATTTTTCTCTTCGATTCTCAGAAATAACCTTTGTTCTCTTCCCAATAAATTAATGTGCTTTTGTGAAAGGCTTATGGACTCAATTTGACCCTATCTGAGTTACCAAAATAACAATTTTAAGATTTATTCGAAAACACACATATTTAAACTAAACTAACAAACACAGAAGAGCTGCGGCTGTCACAAATCTTACCCTCAAATATGTACGCTTTTGAAGCGAAATACAGGCCAATCGGCAGCGTGACCATCAAGATGGTGAAGAATAGCAGCGTCTTGAGGGCCGACACCAGGGAGCTTTCATTTCTGCCGGAGGACAAGAGAGTACGTCAGCCGAGACACAAGGCTCCACTGTCACAGCACAGGACTCTCCTGGCCCATGTCCCGAGGCGATGAGCTACGCGATCAAAGCGACGTCCCACGAGATACCAGTCTGCTTGATAACATTCAGATTCTTTGTGAAGCGGCGGGAGGCGTGGGAGTGGATGCGAGCTCAGGCTGCACCGGCCAGACGGAAAGCTGCTCGACTCGCTAAGATGCTAGCTAGCCGACGTTAGCTACGCAGTGAAGGAACCGGACGTGTTCTCACCCTCTGAAATACGGCGGCGGCCCGTCTGCGGAGTCCGATGATGCTCTGACGGACCCGTCCATGGCTGAATGGATGAGCGAGCAGCTGGAGACAAGAACGACGAGTAATCTATAGTTATTTCTCGCTCACTCCTGCGTGTTTTGTCACGGTTGAAATCCCCGCTTCCGGTTTGGTCACGGGACCGTCACATGACTAGTTGTTACGTAATCTCGCGAGACCACAGGATCGCATTCGCGTGTCCTCAGTACAATGTGTAAAGAATTTACTGATTTACCGTATTAAATGGCATTTTTAGGGTTCATATTTGGGCTTTTTCTTTAAATTTTTCATTAAGCTCTCTTGTGATTTTCCATTTCTGAGGGAAATAAGTTCAACTGAGAGCAATGGCAGTTGGACCATGGAAGTGAGCTGAAAATGTGTGCAAAGAACGTCATGTGGATCTTTTAAAAAGCTGAAATGAGATCATTACATTCTATTCTTTCACCATTTGTGACTGCTTTGCCAGTTTGAGATGTGCTTGTGGGGAGCATGGATGTGTCAACTGAACTAGAGCATTTGAAATAAAATTCAGTCAACTCAGGTACTCCTCAGCTGAATGCGCATTTCAGAGAGTGGAAATGACACAGAACAAACACACACTGTAGGCAAATGATGGAGTTGTGTGTGAAATCTACATATGTGGGACCCAAAGAGAAAACAAGCATTTCTTTAACCCACACTCCCAAACTACTCACTGACGTGTCTTGTTCATTATGGCTTGGAAAGTAATATTCCTTGTTCAACATTCATGACAAAATGATTCAGACTGTGTAACTGTTTCAAATGGAAAGTTAGGAGGACCACGATAAAGGGTTCTTGAGTCTGCCTGCGTACTTCACCACCACAATTTCACATTTTGGCCTCCAGGTGATGTCGAAGTCAGTCGAATCAGCTTCAAAGTTTGACACAGGCCGTATATCTTGTTATACAGCCATGATTGGGAGCAGGCTGATTGCGAGTCACTCAACCGTCCACTCATCCAAACAACTTCACACTTGGCACTGACAGCACAGAGTTAGAACAGGAGTGTTATTATATGTCTATGATCAAAATCTTAGAAATGGCTTTTTATGAGGAATAACTCCAAAACTCTCGGCTTTATGATCTATAGACACTCACGTGGGTGTGCTCATCAAATGTATTTGGTTATAAATGACAAAAGACACTGTATCGTTATCTCCTGCTCTCCAGTATGGATGCTCCTAGATGATTGAAGGCAGACTTTGCAGCTATAACCATAACAGACAGCTGTGGCCATCACCCAGAGTCATCTTCTATAATGTCTCGACTGAACTGTTGATGCAAAAACTGAATGAGACAGCCCAGGCTACGCTTGAGGCAAAGCAGCAAGTTCCACAGTAAGAATTTAGCTTTTTATTTACTTCTTGCCTCAACTGCAGAGGTTAGGTTTTTGTCAGCTTTGGTTGGTCTGTCTGTTTCACTCATGGAACAACAGAGATGAATGATGCCAGCTGTAGTTCAAACAAAGGCTTCGTAAACACCAATTGGTGGCATGAGGTGTGGTGTCTGTTTTTAGGTGTGTGTACAACAATGGCTTGATAATGTTATCTGAGCCAGTGTGGTCACACAGGGACATGGGGAGACAAAAAGTATTTCCTCAGTATTTGTTCCGATCTGTGTCTCAGTGAGATGAACATCTGAATGGGAAAACAGCTGCAAGGAGAGTATTGACTTCAGAGTTATTCGTCCTGAAAGGTGACTGGACTGATGAGCTAATTCAAAGAGTCCTTTCTCTTTGAACAGAAGCTGTGATATGGTTCTCTATCTGGCTGGAAATACTAATGTCATAAACACAAGCCGCATGGTGAAACCCTCAGTTTACCAGTGGTATTTAAGTCTGCTCTACATCTGATACACAGGTCTCATAAAATTTCTTTTATTTTTTATTTTTGTAGCATTTTTTTAACCAGGATAGTCCCAATGAGAACAACAACAACAAACACAAAAAGACAAGATACACTTTACACTTTTCATTAAATATATGAGTTGTGTCAAAATCTAAAAACACTGACATCGTGAAGAATATGCAGGTTTTTCCCAGTACAAAAAAAACAAACATGTAATATTCCTCTTTTCCTCACTTTCTTTTTATAATTACTTTCTTGTTTTAATTAATTAAAGAATTAACAAACAAACAAATCAGTTACATCACTAGACAATTTAGTTATATCTGAACAATTTCTGCAAAGAAATTTCGTTTAGTTTTTAGTGTAGTTTTTCACCTGTCTACGGGCAGGTTGAAATCAAACTACAGAATAATTACTTTATCAAATTAAGTTTAAAAAAATATATATACATAAATACTATTAAGTTTAATCAGAGTGATTTGTACACAGACAAACACTTTAACATGAAGGTCCAGACTGAAAAGAAAAGAGGTCTTCATTTTTGTGGATCATAAATCTACCTGAAGTGTAAAATGTCCAACAGGGATACATCACACAGCTGGCATAGGTATTCTCTGTTCTTTTAGGGACCCGGGCTGCTGATGTGTCGTTCCTTGCTGAAATAAGCGCCATCCTCCTACACTGTAGGCAACGCAAGTTTATTTGTGTCACACATTTCAGCAAAAGCAATTCAAGGTGTTTTACAACAGAAAATACATTAAAGGAACACACTCCTAACACAAGCACATTAAACATACTAAAACACATTAAAAGTGGGTAAGACCAATCAGGTTGTAAATAACAAATAGGAAACAGGAGAAATAACTGGAGACACAAGAATTAAATAATAAAAAGTATGAAATACTGAATAGAACTTACAGTGAAGAGTAAAAAATAGTCAAAGGCAGCAGCAAACAGGCCGTCACGGCAAATGTTCACCAAGTCCTGGTGACGCCAACTGTGATTCCGTAAACTGATGATATGTCTCTGTTCAGCAGAAGTCCTTGGCCACTCACTTCATCGACGACATCATCTCTGTGAGGCACGCGTACAGGATGTGTCAGGAGTTATTGGTCCGGATCCAAAAGTCAAATATCACATGCGCCAATGTTTAGCAGATTTTTACGTATATTTACAAAAGGGCAATGTTGGGGGCAAAAGGGCTGATTTGTCTTTTGACCCTACAGCACCTGTCTCCCATCATAACAATACGACATAAGTCACGCTTAGCTTCCCTCTGTGTCTCTGTTTTCATTTCAGTTTTTCTTTCATGTTCAAAATCAGTCACAAAAATCCACATTAAAGGTGAAAACACTCTGGAAATGTCAATGCCTATGTTCATGAAACAAAAGGCAATTATCTGACTGATTTCAGGGGCCCGAGGTTACCATGAGGCAGTACTAAGTGAATTCTGATACAATATCAGCTGTTTAGGAGCCTCTGAGTCTGTGTCTAATGACTTACAATTACACAGAACATTTTAGACAATAGCGGAACCAACTTCAGTACAAAGCTGGTCATTTATCTTTCACCTTGAGAGAACATTTGCTCAAAATGGCAATTCTAGATAAAATTAATTTAAATGATGACGCTCCCTCAGGCAGCCCTCAGGAATCGATCTGTAGTTGCCATTGTGTTACAGCTGCTCTCACTGGTGTGAGCAGCAGCAGAACTTTAATCGCTGCTGTTTTATCGAAATATAGAACAGCAGTACAAGTCAAGGTCGATGGAAGATTTCCTAAGGAAATATTACAGATGTCCTGTGACAAGATCCCAGATGGTCAGAGACATCATCAGTTGTTTTGAATCTGCTGTGAGGATTCAACTTCGGTTAGCAGTCGCCATGGTGATGATTGAGGGCGACACTGAAGGAGACAATGATTCATGAGACACCTCTCAAACAAAATAGTTCACCCTTGAAACATTCTGTCAGTTAGATGTAACACTGGATTTGTAAGTTTAATGGTAATATATGGAAATTTTTTTTAACAATAATAGTACACAGAAATACTGCAAGTGCACTGCCATAGTTCTCCTGTACTTTGTACATTTGTTTGTTTTTCTTTTTACAGTAGCTGTTGGGATGCGAATCAATGGTCCTTAAACTCGTACGGTTATGGCTGATGGTCTGACATTCGGAGCCAACCTGATTTTATCTTACAAGACAGATGAAAAGGAAAAGTAGTTACAATGGACTGTTTCATGTCCTGACATCACCATCCCTTCCAGTAATGGAGGCCTGAAGATAGACAAGATAGGATAGCTCAGTCATTCCACTGTAAATCATTTCAAGTTGGTGGACTTGTGCGCCAGAAGAACATGACTTCCGTGTGCTTGAATGATCTGAATGACACAACAAGGGTCATTCAAGTGCAGAGCACCCTTCATACCTGAATAATGTAACAGCTTCCTGTTTGATTGCTGGTGTGAAAAACATCAATTTACTCCATATCTTGTCTCATATACACTCAGTTTGGGTGCACTGATTGTAGCTGCCTGGCTGGACGTCAGGTAGTGGCACTTTCTGCTCTAGTTGGCGTTGTCCTCACACTTCCTGCACTCAGCCTGTTCCCCAAAACACATTTCAGACTTCCAAACTGGACCAGACAGAACAATCCAGAGATGTTTAAACCACTTTGTTGTTAGAGGCAATTTCACAAGGAAAATGTTGCCACATCTGTTTCAAAGGGGTTGTCGCAGTGAAATGTGACATCTGAGAGCAAGTTCTTATAAAAGATTAATTGTTTTCAAAATTTACACACACGCACACAAACACACACACACACACACACATAGTGAAACTATGAAAGAGCGTGTTGAGTGTATAAATATTATTGAAAGTGTCTCCGTGGTGAACGACCAGCTGAAGCTCACATCCCTGAATATAACAATATACATCACACTATTAGACATTATTGTCATTGTTTTATACAGCACTGGCCTGATCACACATTACACCTTCTCAACTATACAACAGCAAGAATCAGTATTTTTTCAATCACATCACAGTGTATAGTATGAGAGTATAAATAGACTTGTCATTGCACAAAGAAATTATTAAAACAAACAGCGACAATGCTTTTCATAAACATTTAAACGCCAGTAATTATTCCAGATCAAAATTACATCCTGAGATTGTTTTTTTTTGTCAGGCAACAGATGCAAAACTAAACATTAATCAGATGGTTTATTGCCATGAGCTTTGGGAATAGAGAGCACGGGGCTGAAGCAGCTGCATGTGTTCACCCCGTTACAGTGGGGATTTTCAATTTTAATAAAACAACCTCTAATAAACCAGTCGAATAATAGCTCCTACTCTCAGTGGAAATTACAGCTTCTAGATTCAGTCAAGGGTCCTTCACTTACAAGTTCATTATGAGGTTGCCTTTCCTCATGGATCATGACCTTTGACCTCCAGGAAGTATTTCCCATCATTCTGTCTGTCTGGACTCCTCCCAGCACTCCTTATTACATTCCACGTGTCACCAGCGCTCTATGTCAAATACGAGACACTGGACACTCTGCACCTGTTGTTTTCACAGAGCGACAGTGTCCTTTGAAAATATGCAACGTGCCAGAATAGTAATCATGTGAATGATGTTTCCCTTTGCGCTAAAGTAGGAATGAAAACAGATTTTTAAAGTTACTGATGCCCTTGTTGTTCAACAGGATAGTGAATCGGATAACTGTACATCATAAATTTGAAGACACTTTATTACTTTTTTCTTCTGCTATCATCTATCCCCACACACTGGATTTTGTAGTAGAAATTTCTGTTTGAGTCTAGTATGTGGTATAGGGTCTGATTCTACTTTTTTCTGAAGAAATGTGTCAAATATTCAACAGCACAGCGTGCTCAATAACATTTCCCATTTATTATGTATCAAATATCAATAAACTTTAACATGAGTACACAGTAATGTACAATTATACTCCATGTTTTAAATCTACAAATAGACACTTCAGCGTACATCTGTATATGTCTGCAGCAAACTAGAGGTCAGTCTGGTCAATAGGAGCATGAGAGAACTCCATGAGGATATAATTAAACATTTAAGAACTGACCCATTATCTGTCTAAAAATAAGGTCATCTGATGCAAATAATCACCATCATCTCCTTTTCCTGCTCTCATTGGCTTCCATGGACCCGGAACACCTAAAACCTCCTATTATTATTGCAACCCGCAGCCTTTTGGGACATGTAGGAACACATTATATGCATGAGAACGCAGGCAGTGCTAAATCCAATGCACAAATCCATTAGGAGAAATGCTCTATGGCAGCTGGCCCGCAGTGAGATCCCACTGTTGTAAAATGCAATGATGTGCAAGCTGTAGAAATTCCTCTGTGTAAAGACAGGAACTGGCTTCATCCAGCAGGGCGCTAAAAAAATGAAAAATATAAAAACTGTCCTACTCTGTTCACATAGGCCTGTATAATGCCTCATTGCTCAGGCCTCCTTGTGTTAATCACATTTGTGGTGACAGTGTTCCGCTGTTGAGGAAATAATCATCATCACCAATAAATGAGAATTTGTTTCTTCCAGCCATGTCCTGCTCACTAATGAACAAGTAAAAACAACCTTTGGGGGCAGTGAAGCATCATTATCAGACTACTTTAAATTTACTCATCTCTCTTTTTGTCCTTGCTCCATATTTTATATTTAACTAGTGACATCATTGTCTTTGACACCATTCTGACTGTTTGTAACAAAGACCAGATGAATATCCACAGAGATAAATTATGTGTTACATCATACTATCAGAGTACATTAGGGATTTATGATCATTCTTGGCTGTGGAGACTTTTAAGAGGTCTAAGTGAGCTGATGAAGACACAAAGAATATTTATGGTAGTTTTGGCTTTTCCTTGTGTGGCAGTGTAGTGTAATATTCATTTCTTTTTTCCTCCCAGACACAAGTTGTCACATTTCTATTAAGATTTCTGTTAGTTTTGAGTGATATGATTAAAGATCAGGCCTTTTTAACATTTGCACGAAGATACACCACTTCTAAATTTGTGTTAATGCGTCAAACTAAAAATGCATATTTTTCCCGACATTATTTCACAGGGATGCTTTGGATGAGAGAGAGAGATGGATGAGAGAGAGATAAACAAAAGCAGGCAGTGAGGAGAAGGAAGAAAAAGCAGGAGAGATGACCCTGCCAATAGTCTGTGACTCTTGTGTTCTGTGATCTGACGCTGTCCTCCTCCCTCGAGCCCTCCCAGCCGTTCATCCTGTGATTGACCTTGTACCGGCATGTGAGCCGCTTCTTTTCCACTTCAGGGACTTGGACTTGTTAACTTGTGAGCACAAGTTTTTGCCATTTTTTCTGCTGTGCCACTTAGCTCTGCAGGCCTTGACTAATCCTCGGCCCTCGAACAGTCATATTCCCATTTCTGCATCTATAATTGTCCACTGAAGATTTTTGACGGGCATCAGGAAGCTTCCCAAGATTAACTGCAGCACAGTGCAATACACAAAAGTGATCTGAGGCTTAAATCTGCTGAGATTATTTCACAGTTATATTTCACGGTTTATTTCTTCAGTATTTAGCAGGGCATCCGATCACCAGTGAGCCACTTTGGCTGTCCCAAAGTTGTCAGTATGTGAGGTTATGGTCAGGGCTGTCAGCTGTCATCTCGACCAGGGTGACATGTGCTCAGACAAACTGTCACAGATATTAAATTATCTGGGGGTCCCCCGATGCAAATCATTTCATAAACAAGAACTTTATTTGTTTGGTGATAATACCTTCCCCCTTTTCATCAATCTGAGGTCAGAAAAAGTAGAAAACCATTTGTTTGCCCACAGAAATTGAACTGAGAGAATTCACTTTTATGATTTTTTTAATCAATTCTAACAGTAGCAACATTATCCACAATCTTCTTTGTTTTTGTGAGGGCACCATTGCTGAGAAGACAAGCCAAAAGGGCAAAACAGTATTACAGGTAAATAAAAGTCAACATTCTCAGTGAAGCCTAAGATATTCATACACGCTGAGGATGAACGAATCAGATGAGGAGTTCAGAAAAGCTTATAAAAGAGCTAATATGTGTTTCCAGATGGGCACGTACCCCTGTGTGAATGTTCTCAGGCGCTAATATCCAAATAAAATTGGTAAATCACTGGGAACTGAGCCATGCTTCGAATCAAATGGCTCGAGTTTCAGTCTAAAATTAGATTCAAGACTGAAGGAAAACAAGGTTGTTTTTTGTTTTTTTTACCATCTTCGCTGTTTATTTTTAAAAAATGAAAAACTGTTGATGCTCATGATCAATCAGTATAAAATATGCACTTGTGAATATGTGATGTGCACAAGCTGAGTCATGGTTTGAAAAGCCAAACAGTGGGATATACTGGAGATAGTGATGTAGATATTCAGACTTAAGGAGACTAATTCGATCACTGGAAGACCCTCAAAGAACCAAGCGTTTCAGTTCCACACAGCGGCGCACAGCATTACAACATGACTGTCTGACATGACTGAAAGGAATATGATGTGGGCCAGAGTCCACTGGAAATATGATTATATCTTTACCACTGGGAAATGATACACATCGTGTCCAAAGGCACTGGATGAGTCATGGCGACGCATCCACACGAGGCTCTGCCGAAACCTCCTGTTAAAGCATTAGTTTATACATTTATCTCTGCTACATTATTATTTGTTACAGCTGCCGAAGGCTTGCTCTTCAGGCCCTCCGTGGCACACCTGGATGTCTCCATGAGCAGCATACGTGGGACACACAGAGCGAGTAGGATAGTCTTGTACTCTTTACGGAAGTTTTGGTTCAGTAGTCCGTATATGATGGCGTTGAGGCAACTGTTGAAGTATGCCATGAAGTAACTCGTGACAAAGAGCCACTCAGGTATGTTGGGTGCAACTTTCACAGGGTTGATAGCTACTGCCAGACCGATGAGGTTCAGTGGAGCCCAACACACAGCAAACAACACAAACACCATAAACATAGTCAGGAAATTCCTGACATCGCTCGGTTTCAGCTTTGTCCTTTGCTCTGGTTTAACCCGATGTTTAACTTGTATCACCCGCACCCATATCCTCAAGTAGCAGTAAGACACCACCAGCAGTGGGATCAGAAAGTGAATGACCACCACCGAGATTGTGTAGTATGAGCTGACTGTCTGGGCGAAGGTGCACGAGTAGATGCGTGGGTCATACTGCAGCGAGCCAACAAAGAAGTTGGGCACTGTGGCAATGGCAGTGAGTGCCCATGTGAGGCCGAGGTAGCAGCAGGTGTTCCTCAGGCTGTACAAGCGGTCGTAATTCAGGCTGTGGCAGATGTAGCAGTAGCGGTTGATGGCGATGGCTGTGATGTTGAAGATAGAGCCGATGACACTGAGGCCCATGATGAAGCCGCTGGCCTGGCAGTGCAGGTCACCCATGGTCCAGTCATCGTGGAAGATGGCCATTAGCACCAAGGGGTAGGGGTACAGAGCCACGACCAGGTCGGCTACTGACAAACTCACCACAAAGATGTTGCCTGCAGTAACAGAGGGATGTTCAGATGAGAGACAAGCAGACAGTATTTTTTTTTGTTTCTCTTAAAATAAACCAGCACTTCGTCTTACAAATGTGACGTACGCACATTTAATAGCTGCTTTGTTGTTTCCCTGTGAGGCTCGTCATGATGAAGCTTTTACTGTGTACTCTTCACTGCACTGACCTGGATCCAGGCAAATGCGTTACTGTCACAAGTCCCTCTGTGTCACAATCCTTTTACTTCTCAGTGTAACTCAATGCCTGTCTGTCTGGTATTTTTCATTAGTGGCTTGTGTCTAGAGATGTGCAGTGCGCCCATTCGGGTCAAACTAAGGTCATACTCACACCTAAGGGTTTGTTTTTCTTGAAATAAAGAAACACAAGGCTGAAACAAAGTCGTCAGCAATGGCCAGAAACAAAACTTGAGGTTGAAATTAAATTCTGGTCAAACAGTTGGTCGGTAAGAAGACAACAAAGCCAGGTAGTTTCTACCTGGACTGCATCATACATCAAGAAACACCGTCAGGCTATGTTGATGCTCAGCGCCGTGAGGGTCTGGAGAGCATCAGCAGACTTTAGAGGATGGCACATTTGAACAGCTGTCAAGAAAGCAGGTACTAACTAATGTATCAAATAATAAGAGTAAAAAGGGTGGTTGTATACTTTCATCTGGTTTGGTGTGTTTTTTCATAGACACTTAACAGTTGGCTGTAATCCACTCTACTTCTCCTTGAATATGAATCCTCTCTGAATATTTCAAATACCTCAGGGTGATTTTGAGAGTAATGGAGAAAAGTCAATGCTGGTTTACAAGCCACTAGACCAAGAAAGGCAAATGTTTTGTTTTTTAAACCCATACACAATGCTTGCATTTTATGTGACAATAATAAATATTTGGCGAGGAATCAAGACCGTGGTGGACATTTGTGTCAGAGTTCAGTATCAAGTACATATTTGCCACATTTGGGATGAATCTCATTTGAATTCTCATTTTTTCATGAGGAACATTCTCATGTTTTGTCCATTTGTCTTTACCCCCTTTTCATATTCTATTTGTTGTCTTGTGTTGGAGAAGCTAACGAACACTGACAATAATGTTGTCAGATGACGAGAATGGGAATTCACTGTAACATCGGCAACTGAAGTGGCCATGTGCTGTTTTTTGACAGTAACTACCGTGAAAGCCTTCGGCAGGGGAACAACCAAAGAGCCTGCTGCAACATCCTGAATGGAGCCCTCTGCTCAGGGAGTTAGTAGAGGAGTTTATGCGACTGAGTAGGTGCTGACATCTTACAGATCATATGAATACAGTTCAGCAGACAGATCTTAATTAAATGGTGTAAATACTAAATTAACTGTAACGGTCAAATGTAGGCTACCGCCATGAACTTTTTTCGTCTTGTTGAGCGACACACCGACCACAGTTTATCATTTCCCGACAGCACGCAAATCGGCTTAGTCAAAGAAATAACAGATTATTGTACAGGCAGCATTTTAAGTCCATCCCAATAAATATCCCAGACTGGGCTGCTCTTGTTTTAAAGCTCATGTCTGCCCTTGGGGAGAAGGCATATGTGCACTGGGTTCTACTACATAAAGAAACAGAGCACGGACGTCCAACTGCATTCATGCCGTTCCTGTCATCCTAGAGTCTAAGTGGACAGCAGTATGACACTGGATCTTGTCAGAAGACATGAATCATACAATATGACATCTCATATTGTTACAGCTGCTATGGGTGGGGGAGGGGAAAACAATAAATCACATTATAATTCTGTGTCAAATAACACAGCAGAGACAGTGGACGTATAGTAGAGCCACAATCCGATCATTTCGGGGGGCTTTGAGGCACAAAAAGTGTCTCTGTCT
>NW_027613993.1:0-31081 GCF_965212315.1 Lampetra planeri
GTTTCCGGCAAGTCAACTGATTTTATTGATTTATTTTAAACTTCGGCAGACACGTGACGAAACTTGGACAAATTGTACTTATATTTTAAACCAAATTTATTTGGGTTTTTTTTGTTTCAAAACGTGTTTGTAACTTATGTTGTACTTTATTAAAGATGAAAACTAGACTGGTACACGAGAAGTGTTTTGACAGAACAGAACAGAACAGAACGTCCCTGTAGATGTAATGAGACAAACAATTTAAGACAAATGTTTGACTGACAGTATGTAGCAGTTTGTAGTGGAACTTTCTCAGGTACTACAACTGGAACTTTGGTACAGGACAAAAAAAATAATGAATTTTTAACAATTGATACACAAATACATAAATCTGTGTTGACTTAAAAACTAATTCAACTAAATGTGTTAATACTAAGTATCAACACATGTTTTTGTGCACAATGTTCATCATGTGTTTCAGGTCCACAGCAGTACTCCAGTACTACGACCACTACTACCACCTTCAACGACACAGTACTTCACAGGAAACACAAACACCATACTGAACATTTCATTCCACAATACTCAGAGATCTCACAGTACTTTCATACTCATCGCTGAAGTCCCAGCATGTGACCCGACAGGCGTGTACTACTCTGGAAACTTCAAACGTACATAACGGTACGTAACAGGTTCTTACCTTTGCATCAATTCCCCTGTCGTCTCTGGCGGGAATCCGCATTGTCCTTTCCCCAGCATTTCGGCCACACACACACACACACACAAACACACACACTCTTGTTCACACTGTGTCCGATCCCACAGCTCCAGCCAGGACACACACCCATACACCCACACACACACTCCCTCTAGCACCACCTGCAGCCTTCACACCCCCGACCGACACCCCCACAAACACACCCCACCCCCACGAACACACACACAACCAACCAACCCCAGTCACAGACACAAGCTTTCTCTGCTGGTTAATCTCTCCTGTGACAGCAGAGACAGGATGTTGGTCCTCGACCACTGATGGACAGAAGAATGAGCAGTTCCACAAACTAACTTCTCTCCACAGACGTTCCCTGTATTAACCTCTTATCTGTGCTGTTGTAAGATAAGGGAAGCAGAGCAGAGCCTCTTCAAGCGGACACAGGCAGAGGACTGACAGGCGTTTCACAGGGAATAACAGAGGGGGGGTTGGAAAGGACCAACTGGGAGTCCCGGCCCTGGACAGATCCATGTGGCACAACAACAGGGACCAGAGATTCCCTGAAGCCACCGCTGATTATCGCCTCTGTGCACGCACACACACACACATACACACACACACACACACAGGCGTTCTGGGAATGTCATCAGTCACTCAGGAGGTGTCGGGATGAATTTAACTGCTGAATCATTGAAAAGCAACAGTCTCTCTCTCGCTCTCTCTCTCTCTGTCTCTCTCTCTCTCTCTCACACACACACACACACACACTCAGAGGTTTGGGGTTTCACATCTGTGAGCCAAGCACTTCGTTTGGTGATTCATCATTAACTGGAGAAGAACCGTGAGAGGATGGAAGTTCAAAAATGAATGTACACCTTAAATTTCATAAGACTGAGCTTGTGTTCCTTCGAAAAATGATGATAGTTTCTCATCAATCAATGAGTCTTCTGGTGTCTTTTGAGTCACAGGTTTTGGTCCACAGCAGACGTCTGTTCCACAAAGCAGGTTTGTTCGTCGTTAAAGAAACCAAAGCAAACAGTTCGTTCCACAAACTTGATAGAAAGGTTTAATATCTGCTTCGAGAAACAAACCCCAGCTGGACTTCAATCATGTTTTCAACATAAACCAATTTACGCTTTCCTCATTATACCCACATTTTTGTCTTAAGTGGACCTATCAACCTTTGACCCACTTTTATACAGTTAACTACTTCAATTTAATCATTTGACAAACTTGAGAATTAAACACATCTGTGAGTCCTAGTAGCTAAATTGTAGCGTCATGTATAACTACAGTGAATAAACAACTGACGCAAAGACGCCTCTGACGTCATACAGGACAGCGGAGCAGAGTTCTAAATCATCAAAGAGCAGCTTTTCTCTGAATTCCGTGCGTGTTCATGTCGTCTCTCTCAACGACAAATGTCTCAAATAACTGGAATAAGTGACGGACCGGCTGCTGACAACCGCCAGGATACTCACCTCCGAACCGTGTGCATGTGTGTGGCAACAACAATCCCTCATGTATTTTGGGCACTGTGAGAAAGCAGATACCACTGTAGCATGAAGTACTTTCTACAATAGCACATTCCAGAAGGACTCGGGCACTAACTGAGAATAATTACAATTAAGTTGTTTGTTCAGCGAATCCGCTCAGGATCTTCTGGAAGCCTCCTGCTCCCAACACACAAAGTTCTGTCCTATCCTTTTTCACTTCACAGACAGTTTTTAAAAGATCATCCCTGATCTATGACTGTCAGTCTACAACTGGTCTGCGCTGGCCCAGAAAAACCAGAGCTAGATCAAGATGTTGGGTCATTCAAATTCCTTCTGCATGCAATAGGACAACAAAGAAGCTGAAGAAGAATTATTAGTCTGAGCGACGGAAGAGAGTCCATGGGCAAGTGTTCCGGGTATGGTGAGCTGTGGAAAAGTGTAACTCCAAATCGTTGAAAGCCTATACCAAAGATCTTCCTCTTCATCTATTTAGATGTGCAAGGACTACACCCGGAACAACCCCAACTCTGTTGTGACTGTGTTAAGGCCGTCCACCGACTCTAGACAAAATTTCATTGGCCAGACCAGAGTTTTGGTCAGAGCTAACATGAACCAAAGTTCACCTAAAGAACTGCTTGGCACTGTTTTCCCATCCTGCTCCTGCCTGCTCCCGCAGAGTTTCTCACCATTATTGCCCGCAACCGCGGTGTGTGTGCTACAGTCTCCTGCCAAGATTATTTAACCCCTAAAGTGAAGATAACATAGCGTTTAAAGATTTAGGCTATGTATAGTTATTGTATACTACAGGATTCCGAATGCATACGTCTGTTGGGAATGGCATTCCATGCGTCGAAGACATGTCGGTTCTTGGAGGGTTTCAATTTCACTTGAATGATTTGAGATGTGACACAAACTATTGACGCAAACTATTAGAGCGCTTTAAAAGATGATTTTGTCACAGTATCACATCAATCCCCAATATAAGAGGTGTTCCAATTAAGTTTGTTTTTCTTTTTCTTCAAAGCGGGCTGCTTCTCCCTGTAAGACAGGGAGAAGCAGCAGAAGTAGAGGAAGCAGCAGCAGAGGCAGCCTTAATGGATGTCATTGTTTTATACAAACAAACAAACAGATCCCAGTATCACACACAAGGAGACACAGACAAACAAACAAACAAACAGACCAGCCAGGTTAAAAGTTTGGTGGAGGGGGGATTATGGTGTGGCCTTGGCCCCTTGGTTCCAGTGAGAGGAACTCTGAATGCTTCAACATAAAAAGATTTTGGACAGTTCCACTGGGAGCAGACTGGAGATGACCCCTTCCTGTTCCAATATGACTGTACGCCAGTGCACAATCAAGGTCCATAAAGACATGGATGAGAGGGTTTAGTGTGGGTGAACTTGACTGGCCTGCGCAGTCCTGACCCCAGCCTGAGCTGACATCGGTGTGTGGCTTCACAAATGCGCTTCTGGAAATATGGTTAATAATTCTCATAAACACACTTGTAAACCTTGTGGAACGCCTTCCCAGAAGCTGCAAAGGGTCATGTTGAAGAATGAGAAAGAGAAATAATTAAGAGTAGGATGTCATCTATCCAGACACATATGCCAGTCCAAGGCAGGTGAGCAAATCATTGTGCCAATATAGTGTATCTGATCTGTAGAGCTTCAATTTGTGTGTGTGTGTGTGTGTGTGTGATGTTTGTGTGCTTAAAAACCTGTCCAGCACCCGGCGGACTAAAATAGAGCATGGGCTCTCAGGGATCGGTGCTGGCTGCTGCTGCACAGCTCAGTTATGTGCCGTGTAAAAAGGATTCAGTTTTACTGCCTGGAATATTGTGAATGCCTGAGAGAAAATGCGTTTGATATGTTCCAGCATGTGATCATGACAGACTGTGTAAGTGTGTTTAAGCTGACTGTGTGTTTGTGTGTGTGTGTGTGTGTGTGTGTTTGTGTGTCGCCTCGCAGTGATTATTAGGAAATTAGGAGTCAGATCCAGTTTTACAGGGATAAAGACACAGTGAGAGGGTTTATCCTTCCTGCTTAACGTGAGTTGGTGAAGTGGATCAGTATCGGCGTTACACTCAGCGACACGATAATTCACAGAAAAACAACCACAACTATCCATTCCACGTTACCACTTGTAAAATGCCAAACTAAGACCGTGCTAATAAGTAACTCCCTCCGCCGAGCGATCGGTTTTCCAGGAGACGCTCCCAGTGCAGCTGAGAATCCCCGTCTGCTCCACATTCCCAGGAATCAGGGAATGTTGACTCTGCTGCGGCTTTAAGCCGACATGTGTGAAGTCATTTACTGGGCTTAGTGCGCTGATTAAAACCCTTCTAATATTCTACCTTTAACCTCATTACAGCCCACATTTATGTTCAGAGACACTCGCACGTTCATTCAAAAACACTTGTGACACAATTACACACATCTGAGCTGAAGGTCAAATGTGATTGTGGACGTTCTGCCGCAGAAGAAAGATTCTATTTCAGCTTCTTTTGTTTGAGTGGAACCAGCAACACTCATGTTAGTTATTATCTAGAAATGGTTAAATAATACGTTTGACAAGAACAATAGCTTACGCACAGAAGATGTCGTCCCACCTCAGGACGATGATATTATCTTCAGATGAAACATTTTATTCAGACTCACACACACACAACGTACACCACAATGTACCGGTATTGTGTGTGTGTGTGTGTGTGTGTGTGTATACAGGTTAGCACATGGATTAAAAACATTGAAAAACAGTATGAATAACGTCAGCTAATACTATAAATCATTACATAATGACACTTATTTCACATAATCCAGTGCTGCTGCTGCTGCTGCTATGAAGTTAATTTAGCGATCTAAGCATATTTCAAATTGTTAAACTATGCATTTATGATTAAATTACTTCTATTAGGCTGCTGATATATTTTGATAAAAAATTCTTTGGTATTCCATTTGAGTATTTTGTGTTCTTTCCTATCACATGTGCTGCTGTTGGAATTTGAATTTGCTCAAGTAATTTCTCCCGAGGGATCAATAGAGTTCCAATCTAATCTGAGTTGTTGCTTTTATTCCCATTTTATCCAACTGAATTATTCGAGTTACAAGGTTGACGATGAACCGACAAAGCTCTGTCATGTCACAGAAACACTGACGCAGGAGCTTCCTGGTTTTATTTGTTTTTGCTTGAAACTTAATGAAGCAACAGAGAGAACGGTATGAGGTGATGTTCAAATTTTCCCCCATGTGAACAGAAAACCAAACCAGGGGAAAGTGGACTCATGTAAAGATTCAGGCCGGAGCAAACAATCTCAAGTGTGAGAGCAACAAAACAAAACTCATGTGTAGAATAAACATGCACAGCAGTAGGCAGCATTTGGTCCGAGAACATGTGACCCTCATAAAAAAGTCCCTTCAAACAGGAACGAGGCACCAACAATCACTGACAGCAGCTTGTAAATTCAAACCATTCCTGGACGCAACTGCAGTGACATTTCTTTTATTGCTCAAAACCAATGTTACACATTCACACATGGCAGCAAACAGAATCATCTCTGGTCCATTATGATGGAAGGTGAAAATAAAAAAGTGTTTGTGGAAGCAGGTTTATAGCCATTCAGCATTAAATGCAAATGACACAGGATCCAGTGCAAATGGAATCACAGTGTCTCACACGTGAGAGACTTTAAACACGAAGGAGTTTGTTAACACAAAACTTTTTACAGACTTAACCATTTCCCACGACAGTTCTCATTAAATCAATGCGTATTTGTATCTGCTATAGAACCTCATTGTACCCAAACAAATTCTTGTAATTAAACCTTGCTGTAAACTGTGATTTTACCTGTTTGTTTTTTTATTATTATTTAGTAGATATTGATTTTTAGATTATGGTTCCTTTAGTCCACAACATTTGAGTGCAGTGTTAACTCAACAGACAAACCAATTCGCTTAACCAAACTTTCAAGGTAAAATAAATGTGGATTTATTATGTCACACCTCCCTTAAAACTGCCTCCACAACTCTGTGATGGGCAAAACACAAGACTATCATTAAACCAATTCTGACAAGGTTGTTTCCTTCCATTAAAGGCACATTTCTTGAACGATGTGGTGATTTTGTCGCTCAAATGGCCATTAAGAAATGATACTGGGCAGACGAGGTTTTACTGCTGAGCTGCGGTTCCACCCAGTCTGAGCTGGGGCCTCCTGCCGGGCCCCAGTGGCTCAGCAGCAGGCCAGCGGGGGTTAATGTCTGTCTGCCGGATGGCAAATTGGTGTCAGCTGACATAAACATGACTGAGAAGCATGGGGCATAAAACCAAAGGACCATGTGACCAACTCGCCTACATGCTAGCCTGTGAAACACAGAGGCAGCTACGCTATGACGATGTTGATCATTACAGTAAACACTAATGACAACTTGACAAATATTACTTCTTGCTGATCGCATGCACTATTCACGTGCACAACGCTCTCACTTTTGTTCTTGGTTGGAACATCTTGACATTAAGTTCAGAAAACAGAAACAGAAAATGGAAAGGACATCACACCAGAGAAGATGTTTCTATCTATGACACACACATTAAACCTCGCAGACATGTTACACTGACACACATGGACAGTCACGGTCTGTGGTCGTGGCAGAAAGCAGTAGAGCAAATGGACTAAACCTGAATATCTGTGGATCTCAAAGTTAAATGTGCACAAACATCTTCATGTGATTTAATGGATGAATCTTCTCACATCTTGACTCGTTCACACCAGTTCTTTTCTGCTTCGTTTTTCACTAACCTGCAGACAAGCCAACAATAGCCCCGTTCTAATGTTAGCCGCTAACATTAACCACACTCTAACATTTGAAGGTAACATTAGCCCACACTCTAACATTAGTAGCTAACATACAACCTATTAGCTGCGCTCTAAAATTAGCAACCACGCTCGTTATTAGCGGTAAGCTACCTGTTAGCAATGACCTACAGCGGTTGTTGTGCTAATAGTTAGCATAAAACAGGTGTTAGGCAAATATCTGCTGCTACGAGCAGATATTTGTTCTGTTGAAGATCTGGGAATGTATAAACTAAAAGAGAACCAAAAAATTGTGTGTTTCACGTCAGTTATACTCACTGAAGTCTTTTACATTGTGAAAACGAAACATTAGTTTGATTCAGTCGCTGCTGACGTCCATTCGGCGCTGGTGCGTTCAAGGTTACCTGGGATATTTCTTACAGACATATAATGAACGGTTTT
Source organism: Lampetra planeri (assembly GCF_965212315.1). Taxonomy (NCBI): domain Eukaryota; kingdom Metazoa; phylum Chordata; class Hyperoartia; order Petromyzontiformes; family Petromyzontidae; genus Lampetra; species Lampetra planeri. The sequence continues at coordinate 7,436 of NW_027613993.1, forward strand.
GTCATGATGTCTTAAAATTTGGGTTCTCTCCAGGTACTCCGGCTTCCTCCCACCCCCAAAAGCATGATATGTTAATTTGCTCCTCTAAATTGCCTAATTAATTAGGTGTGAATGTGAGTGTGAATGGTTGTCTGTCTCAAGTGGGACCTGCAATGAGCTGTCCAAACTGAATGTAACCATGATGTTCACCCGTTGACAACTGGGAACGGCTCCAGCACAACCACGACCCGTAACCGGAGCAAGCGAATGAATGAATGAATGAATGAATGAATGAATGTCTTAAAATGTACTCACGTATCTTAAGTCTTAATTTTTAATCAGCTCAATAAAATATAAAAAAAATGACAAACATAATTTATTGCTATTATTTTATTATTGAACATTTCAGTCACATTTTAATCGCTAGCTGATTCTTGAAAGTTTATTCTGACATCAAATAATTAGTTGGAACAGGAAAGGAGAACAACTTTATAGCATGTTTTTCTACAACACACATTTTAAACAAATAATTTGGTGATTTAAATGTGACAGGCTGCAGGCTGCATCATAATATACACTGATTTTATTTCCCGGCAGCGCAAACATGCTCAGTCTTCTCTCGTTGAAGGCCAGAACCGCTAACACATCATATCTGTGATGGGAGACGAGCACCGACAGATGACAGACGGGCTGATCAGCTGACAGGCGGATGAAACAGTCACATATGGAGAAGTCACGGTGAGCAGATGGACCACCATGAAGTGCAAGGACATGTTCATTCTTTTCACAGGCCTCCTCCTCCCTCTGCAGTTCTCCACACACACCTGTTACCCAAATTAATTTGTAGACTGTATAAACCAGTACAGTTTCATGCCGCCTGTTTTTATGATAAGGAGCTTGATTATGGGAGCTGGTGTTATCTATTCGCTGTGAGCGCAGGGGGCCACAGACGGTAGGAAAGATATGGTGTTTATTGTCAGTGAATGGACAGAAGCATCCAGGAGGGAGGGGGGAGGATTAGTGGAGGAAACCGAGGAAGAGACAGCGTCATCATTCAAACCTCAGAAATACTGTCATTTCATGATATGAGCCGCTTACCCGCAGTCATCTGAACATGTGATCGAAGGTCAAAGGCAAGAAACACAAAAATCGGGATTAGACCCCACTGAGAAATGAAATGTTTGAGAGATGAGTTTGGCCCTCAGTCAGACCTCAACAGTGTTATGAAGTGTGAGCTGAATTGGCGACAGATAGCGCGCGGGGTTGATAATGTTTGCCAAGTGAAGGCACGTATCAGCTCACCCGCCGGCCGGCCGGCGCCCATCAATATCACAGCAGACTCTGTGACATGGACATCTGCCGCCTCCCCCCGATGACTCCCACATAACATCAGCTGCATGGGACTTTATGTCAATTCATCAATTCATTGATCTACCAGGTTCGCTGATAAATACTGCAATATTCTACTTAGTGTGGTAAAGACCGATTATTTAAACTCTCCTGCAATTTATAGTCATTCTGTATATTTATATATTTATGACATACAGTACATGTTTGACTTTTTACACATTTGTTATACACTATCCTGTCCATAGGATTGGGAGTATGTCTCTGTCCTGACCAACAGCTGTTAACAACTGTATTTTTGTGTGATTTATACTATATTGCGCCTGTAACATTTTCCCTTCTGGGATGAATAAAGTACACATCAATCCACCTACCATTTAATTAATATTAAAACTACTTCTCCCCCTCTTTTGTCTCATTGTACCTACTATTGCTAGAAGTGCTATCATACAGTATTTTTTTGACAATCCCGAAAGTTATAGTCTTCATACCAGATGTGAACAGTGTGTTACTATTAGAGGTGAGAATACACTTGGGAAATGTTTGTTTTCCTCCACTTGTTGGTTCAAACTGTGCTGCTGCTGTCAAATGACAAGTCAAATGTTATGAGTTAAATGTTTAACCAAAAACTGAGGAATAAATAAAACTCATGCAAGAGCGAAATACATGAGAATGTTGCTTTAAATGTCAAGTGAAAAGAAAAACTTTTTTCACTCAACTGAGAGCAACAAAAATAAAGTTCACTCCGCCTGGTTATTTGACTCCAGCAGCTCTCATATTTCTACTCTGCAGCGCAGCCCGCTATAATAAAGTGGTGCGCGTCCCGCTGTGACGCATGAACAGCCTGACACACACGTCTGTGTGAGTCCGAGCGGCCGCAGCAGCTCCACACCATTTTCAACAGGGCTCACAAATTTGTCTCGAGGGGCCGCGACCTTTCCATAGGCTGCCAAAGCCAGGCACTGTCTCACTGGATGACAGCCGCGCATGTTCACACACATACACACACGGCCGATGAGGTCTCAGCAGGATCATTAGTGTCTAATTTAATGCAGGTGTAAAAGCTGACAGCGAGCTGAAAGCAAAGCACACGCATCACAAAATGAGATGACACCTGACTCTTCGAAAAGCATAAAATATTGATCAATAAACCCTAAATAAAGTTCTCTAAGAGAATTTTGTTCATATTGTACATCAACATTAGCAGTAAACTAACATGATACCTGAACAGAGGTTTCTACAAATCTTTAAAAAAGTAATGACCTGCCTTCCACGTTCTCTTCACAAAACTGAGTAGTCGCACAGCGCCACCTGATGGTATCTCAAAGTTCAGCTTCTTTTAAAAATCCTTTATTTTTCTTCTAATTATATAACAAAGGAACAAAACATGGTAAAATGCATGTGTGAATGAGTTCATAAATGACACAATGCAATTTGATGAATATGGTGTTATGTTACTGGAGAAAAAAATATTTCTCTCCAGTGTTGTGGAATAAATGGAAATGACTTAAAACAGGAATAGAAAACGACCCTAAACACGAAGCACAAACGGCTAAAATGTCTGAAATATCACTGGATGTAAGTGTTTTCTCTTTTTTACAAAACGTCACAGTAAACAAACACATTTGTCAAAAAAAACAGCCCAACAGCAGATCAGTCTCATCTCCACCAGCCAACAACCTGCATCCATCTCATATCAGAATGGTGTGTTGTCAACAGAACCTCGTTCCTTCTATGTCAAAATGGAAAATTTCTCACTAGAATGCAGAAGGAAACAAGGTAAAATTTTCCAGAAAGCAGAAATTGTCGGAGGGGTTTGATTCCAGCCTCGCTGACAAACATCTGAAAAAAACTATAAGCTGCTTTGAGCAGAGTCCATCTGAAACATGCAGACTGTATGTTTGTGTCAGTGCTGCAGGAGGATTTGACGAATGCTGTTAACCATGGGTGGTGTCGTCCTCCACGAAGTCCTTGGCCTGTTCAGCTGTGATCACGTCGATGTGACTCACCTACCAAACAAAGGTCACAGTTAACAACCCATTCATGCTAAATGACACTTTCCACTGTTCCAACTGTATCGGACGTCTGAGCTCGTAATGGACTTTCTTTTCTTTTTATTTTGCATTGTCTATGTTTTCTGTCTCCCCGCGTACTTGGTCCCTGTAATGTAACATTTGTGTTTCATAAAGTTATGTGAGTAGTCTGAGACATCATCATGTTCCCTGCAGGGCCATCTGCACACACACACTCTTGGACATGATGTAGGTGGAGCTCAGAGCCACTCTGTGGGCGGGGCTTAACAGGATGACGACGGTTCTGTACACAACAAAGATGGCTGCTGCTGATGAGGAGCAGTGGTTTGAATAGTCTTTGGCGTCAACAGGAGTTGGACATTTCTTTCAAAGATCAACAAAGCATTTCATTCCATTGCGTCTCATCACTCTTCTCCAAAACAAACTCTGCCATCGGCTCGTTTCTCTGACGCCGTCATCTTGTTCATGGCTCTGATTGGTCGTAGTGCTATCCAATAACGACCAACAGTTGACATAACCTGCATCTTTCTATTTTGGTTCTCCAGACGCCGCAGCTCACCTTGTTTCTGAATTTGACACCATAGAACTTGTCAGCGGACTCGAGCAGCTCGGGCCTGAAGGTGGTGGTGATGAACTGAGCGTGTCCTGCCAGCTCAACAATCATGTCTGAAATGCGAAGAAGAAGCCGTTTGTATTTCTGGTCCTCATCATTTGAAATGATGATTCCTTTCGAATGATGTCACCAGAAGAGGCTCACCTGACACCGCCTTCCTGTGCTGCGCGTCCAGAGCCTGGTCAATCTCATCAAACAGGTAGAAAGGGGCGGGGTCGCATTTCTGGATGGCAAATATGAGTGCCAACGCCACCAGAGACTTTTGCCCGCCAGAGAGCTGCTGCATTTCTCTCATCTCGCCCTGGTTCCCTGTGAACGACACCTACACAGGACAGCGCGTGGGGCGTGTTAGATAGTCCACATGTCTTATTTTGAAAGGGTTGAGAAGCTTTGAACCGTTTACGTGATAAAAATCGCTCACTTCACCTTCTACTGACATTCTATCCACAGAATACAGTCGTGATGATTCCACAGATGAACGGGACTCAATTCACACAATTTGGAAATAATAACCATGTGCAGTCTCGTACCCTGATGCCGACTCCGGTGAACTGGTCCACAGAGGGAACGCTGCTCTGAGAGCTGGAGCCCCGCTCGCTGTCGGCACCGCCCTCGCTCTCGTCCTGGGACTGGTTGCCTTCAGCGTCGCCCTTCTTCATCACCAGCGTTGCTTTGCCGCCTGGAACCAACTTCTGGAAAACCTCGCTGAAGTTCTTGGACACCTGCAAATAGACGGTGAGAATGTAAGTCATGCTGATGAAATTGATTAAGAACATTCTAACCTGCTGCTTTGACAAGTCAATACTAACACATGACATCCACAAACTGAAGGCCACGGAAAGAGGGTCGTCGTTGCCATGGCGAGTTGTAACGGAAGTGACATGTCAAGTGGAGTGGAGTAGTGTGAGACCAGTATCATGGACAAGTGACACCTGTCTCACTGCTGACGTGGGGTGAGGCATTGACTTCATCACAATCATTCATCATTTACTAACATATGAACCTACAGTTGTAACTTATTCACCATTTGATTGTCAACAGTTAGCGAGTTATGTTTAACGTCTCATATCAGGATTCTTTACACATACAAACTGAAGCACACTAAAAAGCACATTTAGTTTAAAAAAACAACATTATTTTGGTCTGACCTTTACTGATAAATAAATCTATATATGTGCAGCTCCTTCTGAACAAAAGCAACATAACGTGTTCGTAGAAATGTTCCATATATGTTCCATATATTTCCTCAGTCTCTCTGTCTCCATGGAGATCGTTGGTCTTCCTTTAATTATTACCACCTCATAACATTGAAAGTCCACAGAAAATAGTTTTGAGTTTAGATCTGGAAAGGAAAAACAAATGGATGCTGAAATTGAGCAGCATCCATTTGCGAGCAGTGGAGGAGGTGGACACTGGTTCACGTACCTGTTTGAAGGTAAGCTGAATGGCCTCATACTTGCGCAGCTCCAGGACGCTCATGAGCTCCATGATGGATTTGTAGCCGCGGTCCAACTCGTCCTGGCGCTTGATGAGCTTTTCCTTCTGCTCGGAGAAGTTGACAAACTGGTCCAGAGCTTTCTTGTTGACGTGACTGTACTTCTTCAGCTCAGTGTTACACTGCTCCAGTTTGCGAAACAGCTGGTGTGGAAAGAGCAAATGATGCCAGTTACGTAGCAGTAATGAAAAACAATAACTCTGTACATAACTCAGATTGGTGAGTAAGTGACAATGGGCTTTGTGCAGACATGAAAACAAACCTGAAACAAATCACATCATTCTAGATTTTATAGTTTATTATCTCTGAAGAGTATCGATTTGAAACAAACCAGCTCTTCAGAACCTGGAAGTACATTGAAGTCTGATAGCAGAGTGAACATGAACGAGTCTCCTGCGCTGCTCTTTGATCCACTCATGTAATCAACAGCACAATCGTCCTCTGAGCCACCTCCCACTGGACGGAGATTAACAATGTCAAGTGTTTATGAGAAAAGTGTGAGGCTATTTTCAGCAACGCTGGCCAAGACGGAGAGATGAGACAGACACAGACACACTTCATGCTTAGAAAGTTACAGCCAAGTCCACTCAAGTAGCAGTGTGATTTACCCGAAGTACCGGCTGAGTCACTGCTGAGTGGGTGGGAGGTGATGGCCTCACTCCTCAAGAAACTTTGGTCTATCTGGGTTTTTAAGAGAGTGTGTGTGTGTGTACGCGCATGTCTGCGTGCATTCACACCCTCAGGTTGTGACTCAGACTACATCCACACAGAGCTATTTTTAATCTGACAACAGTTTCTGAATGAAAACAACTTTCATATTCAGGTCATTCTTGTACATATGAACGCCTGCTCACTGAGAGACTCAGAATCAGTCTTGTCTTCTCTAATTTGAGAAGGTTGAGTTTAGAGACGTTTCCATGAATTTCTCCATCTGTGTTATCCTGCTGCTGTGTCCCCCCCGTTAAGCATTGATGAGGGTTCATTTTGGAAGCTGTGCGAGACATTCATCATATTATAAAAACACTCACGATTATGTGGCTTTATTCGAGATTCCTGAACAACAAAATCAGTTGATTATCATGAACTGACAGAGGATGTAATGACTGAAAAAAAGCCCTGGAGGTTTGTACACAATCCTGCTGACCCGACAGAAACATTAACCGTAATAACTATAACCTGAAAATGGCTGATCAGATTTTGTTGGCCGATGCAGCAACAGAAAGCTCACAGCTTTTTTTGGATGCTTCAATACTTCGGTACTAGTAGTATCTGCTGCTTCAACCACTGCAGGTCACAAGTGTCCGCACATTTTTGTTGATAAGGTGGTGGAAGGAGGTTTGTAAGAACGAGAGAATCTGAGTTTGAGAAGTTAAACGCGAGGCAGAACTCGCTATCAGAAGAGACAAGTCATCCAGACAATGATTAGCTTGAAACACAAGATTTGTGTGGTCAGCTTGTACCTGTTTGAGCGTCAAGGTCTTGTACTTCTCAAAGGCCTCCAGAGGCAGAGAGCCCAGCTCCCGGATCTTCTTCATACACTCCTCCTTCTTCTTCAGCAGCATACCCTGTCTGTTGGTCATCTTCTCCAGCTCCTTTGTGTCATGGTTGATGGCGTCGTTTTGCTCCTTCTCAATGTTCTTCCAGCGCTCCATGCTCTTTATGTGGTCCTTGATCTCCCCCTCTGTCTTATCAACCATTGAGTCTAGATCTGGGGGGGGGGGGTGAGGTAGAAAGTTCCAGATATCGTTAGTCAAAACCATCCGACAAAATTCACTTTAGTTATAATGTTAAAACATCTTGTTGGAGCTGCCAATATTACAAGAACAAATATAACATTTGAAAAGTAAAATGTCAGTCCAATGTGTACCTTCTGATCGAGCTAACGTATCTTTCACCCGTTTGTTGATGCCGTCCAGCTCAGACGTCGTGGCGGTCAGAACCGTGCCACCCTCCTGCTCTCTCAGCTCATTCAGTTCCTACAAAGAAAATTTAAAAAGCACATTAAAAGGACCATCCAACAGCTGCAAATCAAAGTCTTGAACCATTACACGGCTAATAGACAGATGACTGCTTTAGTTTTATACAGCCAACAGCTACAGGTACAATAAATGATACAGAACAAACTTGTAATTGGTGGGAGTTTTTAACGGGGACAGGGTACCTGCTCCACTTGGTCGAGACGCTTCCGTAAGTTCTCATTGAGATACGTCTCCACTCGTGTCATGATACCTTCCAACTTGATGCGCTCATTCAACAGCTGCCTGTTGTCCTGTAAGTGGAAATGCACAACAAAGTTAGTTAAAGATAGGAAAGTAACAGGAAATTGTTGGAATACACGGGAATTAACCTGAAATTTCCAAAATTGAAGTTTGATCCTTTAAAAGGGATTTTAAATCTAGTTGAGGAAAATATATTTCAGCTGAGCTCCTGCATATCCACTTTAGAACATGGATGCTATTCCTCATCACATGCTCAGAGCACACTGCAGACTGCAGGTGTACTGAGGCCAAGTCCCCTTCCTGCCCTGTGCTTCCACCACAAGGTGGGTGTGGGGTGCATATTTGAGCCCAGAGCACAATTGAAGGTTTGATCCTAGTGGGCAACATAAAGTAACATAGGTTTTATGGATGTTATTGTGTAAATATATTTGATATGTGTGGTGTTTATGTTAACTTGAACATGTTTTCATCTGCTGAGAAGGTACATGTTGAATGTTAGCTATAGCGTTTTTAAACAACCTTATATATAGTTTAAAGAGTCTGTTTTCTTTATCAGAACGCAGAATCTGCATGTTGTCATAAAGACATTTCTAATATTGTTTTAACTTCAGGACAAAGCAGACAAAGTGCCTTATCTTCAGCAGTATAACGCCATCACTACAGAGCGTAACATGAAAGGCTCTGTTGTGGGGGCGAGGCGGTTGTGTGATGAATGCAGTAATGGCTGAGAGCTCATTCAGGTGAGAGCTGACAGCAGCTGGCGGAAAGACGAGAAAAAAAAAAGGAAGGACAACACTGGATCACAGGAACATCCCACACACAGCTGCTTCCTGCTCCTCTATCCAGTCAGGTCATTTAAGTACACAAGCAAGAGGGGGCAGACCGGAGGATGGATTCTCTCAACTGAAGGGAATTATGCTATTTTCTAAAGACGGACAAATGTTCCAAATTAGGCAACATGAAATACTACTAAACATCCATAAGGCTGCATGTTTATTTGTTTGAATAATTACCTTACTGTTTTATTACTGATCAGATTCTCAGGGAAATGTTGCCTTAGAAGTTTGTTGCGTCTAGAAAGAACACATTACATTTTGGGGGGTGACCCAGATTTTCTTATTGTCCTGTCCATGGCCAACAGGTGGCGCCAAAGGACCATGGTGTTGATTGTTGCCTCCACCACAGAGGACTAATAATTTCATCTTGATTACAAATACAATAACACTTCTACACAGCCACAAAACAGTAACATTAGCAACGCAGAAGATCAGTGTGTCCCGCCATCCATCTGACCTGCTGTAGCTGACGGATTTCATCGTTCAAGTCGTCCACCCGTCTCTGGTCCTCCAGGCTGAGCTGCGGAGAGCAGATCTGTGCCCAGCTCGGCCTTCAGTGACTCTCTGGTGGACTCCATGGCGTGAAGACTGGCCTCCAGACTCTGGAGACTACGTTGCTGCAGAGGGATCAAAGGAGAAAACGTCAGAAAATGAAATCAGGGAGTTGTTTTAGAACATCCAACAACATGTGATGATGGTCACCTTGGGCATGAAGGTCTTCTCTGACTGCTGCCTCTTTTTCTTTCAGCATCTTCATCTCAGACAGAATACTGTCTCTGGATGCTTTGAACTTCCTCTGTTGTGTCTCAATCTGCTGCATCTGGTTCATCAGCTGGTCGATCTCATTGTTGATGCGTAGGAGCAGTCGTTAAGGAGGAACTAATCGTGACTGAGTAAAAGAACCACCACAAGAAGCACATACGCATTCACAACAACTGTGGATACACAGTTGTTGTGAATGTTGTAGAACACCTTTGTAGAACACCTTTTACAGAGCGTGATTAGTCCAAGTATGAGCTTCTGGCTTGTTAGAGGTCTGTGCTGTTTGAGTGAACCTCTTAGGTAATTTTTCCACTCTTCGACTGTTTTATCAGGGATATTTCCTGGTACCTGCTGCTCTTTTTGGTGACTCCCTCAGCATGGCATCAAGCTAGCACTAACATGGCGTCTACAGACTGCTGGCCACTATTTGGCCACACAGAGAGAGATTCGTTAGCAGCACTACCATCAACACCAGATTGAACCGCCATTTTTAATTACGCTGCCAACAGAGATACAGTGACCATTCAATATTCCTCATCAAGCTTGTAACTTCTCTTTTTTTTTGTCCAACAAAAAGTCAAAGACCGAGCAGTGACTTAGAGGCAGCATAACTTCCATGTCCCTACTCCCGCGCCGATACTATCAGCTCCGATACTGCGCTCATGACAAGTACTTATAAAAGGACGTCGATACCTCTAACTGATACTCCTTTACATAATGTGCCGCCAGCAGCACACAACGGACGTGATTGGGCTGCAGAGTGCGAGCAATGTCAGCAGAGACTTTTTAAGGTTAAAAATGATTGATTAAACGCGTGTTGACGCGCATGTGTCCCCACATCTGACAGCACTACTCTGTGAAGCCCAGTGCAGCACAGAGACCAAGGCAGTGTGCTGTTCACACACACAACCTGAACACTCAAGCCTCCTCCTCCACTTTCTCATTCTCTGTGTACCAGAGTGGTCAGTGCACCTTTGAGGCAGTGCAGAATTAAATATAGCTAACGAATTTTCGAAGTTATATACCAGCAAACGCGGTCAGCAGTGAAACTGATGTGTGTGTGTGTGTGTGGTATCAGCACGTCACAGTTACTCTCACACTTTATTTCCAGTCTTAACTTCCTGACGTCAATCTACGCCTCTCCCCAAATGTGTGTAGTCTAAACCATGTCAATTTAATTAAAACTACGAAGTAATTCATGTGCGGTATACACAATTCAAACTGGTTTTGGTGAGTACTGTACTCATTCTGAAAAAAATAGGTATTGTGCATCCCTACCTGTGTGTGCATTCAAAGCATGAGCGCAAACAAAAGGTCTGTGTGAGCAGGTGTCTGAGGGAAGCCTGTGGCATCAGCAATATCAAAGAAGAGCTTGAGGAGGTTTGTACAAATTCATCCATTGGCAAATTTACCAGACAGTTATTGATCCTCTTGGACTGAACAATCAACTCCAGCCTTGATAAATACTGAAGAAAATCAATCTGCTGCTGGTTTAATTGATTTAAAGAGAGTGATTCAAAGTCAAGAGATGTTTATCCTGCTTTGCCCACAGCAGCAGCAGAATGTGTCTGTCTGCGTCAGGGCCTCGGATCTATCTCAGGAAAACCTGGGGAAAAAATATAAAAAATATAATTTGACCTGAAAAATTGTGTCCAGAGAAAAGGGAAAGATGAAAATTGTCCAAACTAATATTGTAACTTCAGTTAATTATGCTGATTATGCTTATTTAATAATAAATTAAAAAATCAAAAAAAGAGATATGCATCGATCTGTGGGGGTGTGTGTTATTCTAGGATGGATTCGTCATCATTTCTAAGAACGCAAGAGATGAGTTCAAGCCATTGATGAGGAACAAAGGTACAACTATAGAAAAGGAGATGCACGTAACGCACTGTGGGGTGGGTTGAAGTGTAAATGTCTGTCTTCACGACACCAATCACATACAGTTTAGCACTTTAGGTCAAATAGAACAAATGCATTCAACGTCCACTATATTCTGAGCATCTCTGAGGCAAACCCAGTACAAGAGCCCTCACTGGATTACCTCAATACTTCCACAGCAGTCTGATGCTCGTCGTGAAATAACCATGGCGATGCAAAACAAAAGTGATGGCTGAGGTGTATCTGTGTAATCTCCCGCTCATCGACAGGCCAGAAGAGGTGGAGAGTGAACAACAAGAGGCCTTTTTAAATAATTGATCTGTGCTGTGACTCATCACTGCAGGAGTTGAGGACGTGTCAGCAGCTCATCCACCCGATTCCCTGCCCACCACCAGCACATATAGACGTAATCACCAGGTGCTCCCACACAACATACCGGCTGGGGGTGACAGACTACACATTATGTGCCTGATGCAAATAATACCTGTGCGGAAGTGACCATGTATGTTAAGAAATACTGGATATGCAAACGCCCCCTCCCCTCCTTGTTTTTCCTTCATGAGCTGTCCTGCGCTGACAGTGAGTCATGGCCCTCTGGACACCATGACCTCATATGTGCTTTACCCTTTTAGATCCTCTCACAGAGCCCAGTCAGTCTCTCGCGGGCTTTGAGGTGGATACAGAAGTTTAATTAAAATCTTAATGCATTGGTAAAATACAGACTAGGCCAGCTGAGAGAAGTGCAGTTTTGTAAAAGCAGCACTCATGCGCTGGTTCAAATGAGTTCATATAACTAAAACTAATCTATTAAAGCAAAATCTCACTCTTGTCTTTGTGTTTCCTTGATGTTCAGTCTTCATATACAACCTGACAAATTTGGCATGAACACATGGCTCCATGTCTGATCTATCAATTCAGCACAAGACATTCAGGATAAACTAAAAGCCCCATGACCCTGCAGAGTCTGAGTCAACCAGGTCTGTTTACTGTTTACACAACATCAAAACATCATCTGTACTCATGTTTTTAACAACGTAAACATCACACTCTCCTCTTCCTCTCTGAATAACTCTTGTTGTCATTGACAACCGCCAAAAGAACGAGTCGAGATCGACAGTAAAAACTCTGCTGTGTGAAAAGACGTGATGAGATTTCCTACTGAAAAAAAGTGGAAGCAAAGCAGGACGAGAGGGAAAGGATATGTTCAATGTTCCGGCGGAGATTCTCATTGAGTTTGGCCTCCAGCTCTCCCAGCTCCTCCTCAGCTTTCCTCATGTCCTTCTGCAGCTCCAGACGAGACTTCCTGGTGTCGTAATAGCCTCCTGTCAAAGCTCCACGGTGGCTCACCTGGTCACCTGCAATGTCACCACATGATGCGACATATTAAGACGTGATTACAGCCTTACAAGCAAGATGAAACAAATTAAAACTGTTCTGATGCAGACATGTACAAACAGAAATCATTTCACAGCTTCTGGATAATACCACTTTGTTCTAATTTCTATTTGAAGTTGATCTTTTCATATTGAAATTATGTTTTACGTGTTACTCCAGGTATTTTAAAGCGCTGCTAACATTGTTTTGTTGCATTTTGTGTATTCTATCTTTGTATGTTAAACACACTCAGTAGCTTTGTGTCTGAATGCTGCTCCAATAAATGATTGTGCCTTCAGAGGCTGAGGTGTTTATTGAGGTGTATGTCCTCACCCTCCAGGGTAATACAGTCCATGGTGAAAGCTCTGGCCAGCTGGGTGGAAACCTCCATGCTGCGACAAATCAGGGTCTTTCCAAACACATGCTTGAAGGCCTTGTCAAAGTTGGGGCTGTAGCGCAGCTTGCTGATCATGGGAATGGCATCCTGTTGTCATAGACACAGGACACAGACACAGTAATATCATTAAATAAGAACTGTCTGCAGTAGATGTCACATGGGACGGGTTGAGGAACAGACAATAGACAGACAATACTTAAAATAGTAATATTCAAAATAAATAAGGTCTTTACGTTGGTCTCTGGGTAGGCAGTGTCCCTGACGTCCAGTTTACTCAGAGGCAGGAATGTCACTTCCCCAGGAAGGTTCATTTTGTTGAACTCCATCAGTATCTTGGTGCTGACTTCATCAGTTTCCACAATGTGGTAGAAAAGTCTGGACAACAGGGACAATGAGACGAGGAATGGACATGTCAACAAATCACGGTGCAATCGAAGAAATAATTGAGAATATCAAATGTGAATAGAACTGAAGGGAACTGAATGTAAAGTTAAAGTTTTGAATGAGTTTAATTGCTCAACTGGTTTATTTTGGTCAATTTATAAATCAAATATACAGAAAATTCACATTTTTAATAGTGAGTATCTTTCTACCTCTATTATTGTGTTTGAGAGAAAGCCACACTGTGTACTGTATGAAATGACAATAAAGGATATCTGAATCTATGAATTCATGTCTGACTGGAGTTCATAAACCAATAATAATAATAATAATAATAACACATTTTATTTCTATAGAACTTTTCTGGGTCCTGAAATACACTTACAGTAAAAACAGCAGAAAAGATAACTTAAGTACGTAATAGTGGCTTAAAAAAACATCTTAACATAAACATTAAATGTAAAAAGGAATTTGGTGAGTGTGATGGAGTGAAAAAGGAAACTTAAGTGCAGAACTTCTGCTCAGAATGATTGTTGTAAGAAGCATTTCAAGGACTGAAAGTGCTGCTAATGGAAATTGAAAGGAGTCCACACCTGGTGCCGGCAGTCACCTCCACACAGGTGTAAAACGCCGGCTCACACTCAAAGTTATTCATGACGATGCCATGGTAACCGTTGATGACATGCTGGTTTATGCCCTTACGGCGGAAATGTTCAAGGACTTTGTTGATGCTGTCGATACCGTTGAGAATGGCCTAGAGACAACAAGAGAAAAAAACGAGGTGGTTGTTAGGCACGTTAAACAACTGACATTTATTTCTGGTTCATGAGTTGAAAATTGTTAAAACTGAAAATTGACTGAAACTGAATGTGAATAAAAGAAATTTCAGGTGACGTCTGAGTCTCAGATTACATTATTTTATGTTGTATTATTATATTATTTTCATTTAATTTATACAATTTCTCTATTTTATTTGAACATTTACAAGTTTCCCCTTTTTCTCTCCCTGTTACAAGTGTTAGACAAATTACAGTATTTCTTCAAGACTTTGACGCCTGCAAGATTTTATTTGTTGCCCTCGACACTTTGGTGTAAAGAAATAACAAAGAGCAATAACTTTGGGTGCCTTATGCGTTATGTAGATGAGCAAGGCTGGATGCAGCATGGTTCTAACTCAGCATGCATTCATTAGTGGTGATATTTGATTGATCCACGTACACAGTGGATGGAGCCAACATGTAATATATTTAGTGACAAAGTTGAATCTGTTTTTCCAGATTCCTGCCTCAGATCTTGGGCAAGAATTGCATGCATGAAGGTTCATCTTCTCTTTAATATACACACACTCGCTCTCACACCGCGCGCTCTCGCACACACGCACCTTGCCAGTCGCTGCTCGAAGAAGCTGCTGCTTCTTCTCCAGGTCCTCTCGTTTGGCGGCCAAAGCCTGCTGCTCTGCATTCTCCTCACGCCACAGGTAACTGGACAGACACAGACGGCCCCACACAGTTACACTTATGTCACCGGGAACACCTGAACCCAACCAAGGGCATGATACTTGCAGGGAAACAGGCCAGTCAGTGACAAACAGAAAACCTGAACTCTTTGCTGACACAGCAACATTAATGCAGGAACAAGCACTCATGTCGGTCACGTTTCATCCTTAAAAAAAAAAAAAGCTAACATCTCATCTCTTTTCAAATAATCACATTTAAATAATCAAACCACTTTAATTGCCATATTAGTCTCCCTCTTGTTTCAATTAGGGTAATTTATTCATCATGCACATAGTACATTGCTAACAGCTGTGGCGTTTCCGTATTGTGTTGCATCTATTAGCGCAGTGATCACTGATGCCTTTTCACCCACTCAAGCTCAACAACAGAACATAGTGAGCTTCAGGTTTCAACATTAGCATATGAACATGTTTATGAAATGTCACTCATTTATAACTGTTCAATGCAGATGACTTTAACTGTATACAGCTTAAAAAGACAATTTATTTTGCATTAAATGAGCCTCAGCCTGTTAATTGGATTAACAATTGAACCCTCGTGACATTTACAGCAGGAAATTAATCTGGACTATAAAAAAGGTTTTACAACCTAATGAAAGGAGCAAAAATGAGTCATGACTCATTTTTGCTCCTTTCATGACTCATACAGGTGGAACATTTCAAGGCGTCTAAATGAGAAACTTCATCTTCATCTTGCTGAACAATCACTGAAAAGCAGTCAAAGCCCAGCATCTGCTCATATCTGGTTTTGTGATCATCAACATGCATTCCCCAGATAGATTTGTATTTATAAAAATGTACAGGACAGAACTCCAAGTCCATTTTTGATGAATTTGTATTTATGCCATTAAAGCCGATTTATCTTTACATGAATACTCCTAAGTTTGAATAAAAGATAAATTCAACCTTAATTAACCCAATAAATGACAGGGAGTCTTACTTTCTTTCACTCTGCAGCTCGTCTTTCCTGTTCTTCACCTCATAGTACTTTTTGTCCAGTTCCTCAACGCGGGTCTTGACCTCATTTAGATCTTGATCGAGTTTCTAAAGAGAACAAATGAACCATAATTGATGAAATGTCGATTTTTTGTCATTACTGAACTGAAGACAGTTTTTATAGTCCCCAAGTTAGAAATCAGGCAAGTATTAGTGTTCGTACATTGTACTGCTCCAGATTCTTCTCCTTGTTAGTCTCAGTGTCCTCCAGGTCTTTGTGGATGGCTGCAATCTGCCTCTTTTTATCATTGATGGCCTGGTCCAGAGACTTGAGCTCCTTCTTAATCCACTTGTCTCTTTCCTCTTTGGAGGTGAACTGACTGCCACGACCCTGCTTGGCGTACAGGTCTGTTCTCTCCTGCGTAGCCTGAGCCAATCTGGTGGAAAAATAAGAGTCAGTCAAATTAACTTCTAAAAGGATGTTAAATGATTAATGCTTCTGCACTGAATTAATGTCGTAGTCTATGCGGGCATCCTTCGCCATTGTGAGCATTTCTACTTCTGTTTCTGTCTGTCTGTGTCTCTCTGCATTGAATCCCTCACTGTGATTTAAAACCCGGATATGAAGGTACAGACTGAGCAGCAGGCTCATCCACAGGAAACCTCGTCCATGTGGCGACTGTAAAGCTGTTAGAACTCCCACTTGTGTCAATAATGGTTCAGCAGTAGCGATAGGACATTGAATATATTGGCATCAGTCACTGAAAAGTCATATAGGTCGACCAGTCAAACAATTTACATAATGCTTCATTTCCCTGCCCACTAGCTTATTGCGTTGCTAAGTGATAGAATGACTGATTATGGTTCCACTGGGTCTCACTGATGACGTAATGATTGAGATCTCGTCAGAACAGCTGGGGCTTTACCGCCTGCCTCAAACTACACAGAACAGAATGATTTGATGATTTGTCTTGCAAATCTGAATTGCAAATACTGCTTGCACAAACAACTGAATAGGAAAATCCACAAATATGTTTGGTGCATCTGCCAAATAATCTCCCCCGCAATCTAAATCAATCTAAATCAGTCATTTGTGATGACAAAGAGTGAGCCATTCTTACCTGGAAATACCCCGCTCCTCTTTCTCCTTCACCATGTTGAATTTGGGCTCAGTCTCCTGTAACTCCTTTTGCTTCTCCTCAATCTTTTCCAGCAGCTTCTGACGTTCCTTCAGCAGACGTCTCTAGAAGAGCAGGAATAGAATATTTAAAAGAGACGCGATTGTAAGGGAAAGCACAGCAACAGCAAATCGTGGCTGTGGTGAATGCACCATTTAACCCAATCTAATGAAAACAAGGTATTTGTAGGCCATTTCAAGTTGCATGCTGAGGCTTTGGATTAAATTAATTTAATATTTTTAAATCGAAATGAATTAAATCAATATATAATTTTTTATATATTGATTTATATATTTTTTTTTATTTTTTTTTTTTATTACATGCTAAAAATGGTTTGTATGTTTTTATTTGTTATATCATTATTTTCATGAATGATTAAACATATTTTGGTTTTTTATTAATATTTTATTAAGAGTTTGTTAACAGAATCAAACATTCTGTCCATCGATCGAACTGGTAGCAGGTTGTGAGCGGAAACAACATGCAGCAGCACTGTCAGCAGCTGGTGATGATGCAGCAGCTCAGCTTCTACTGCTTTTTATTTTTGCTCCGATAACTTTTTGGCTGATGCTGTGCCGCTTTCAGACAAGCGGGGCTCCGTCCCACCAGCAGCCAGCCAGCCAGCACGCTGCCTGGCACTCATCAGCTCCGCTCACAGACTAAGCTGGTGAA
Source organism: Lampetra planeri (assembly GCF_965212315.1). Lineage (NCBI taxonomy): Eukaryota > Metazoa > Chordata > Hyperoartia > Petromyzontiformes > Petromyzontidae > Lampetra > Lampetra planeri. Next base: position 25,055 of record NW_027613993.1, read on the forward strand.
GCTGCTCTATATGATGCACAAATCACATGCTGAACACGAGGCCATATGGAGAGGAAGCCGTGCCAAGAACGATGCATAGAGGGGATGGCAAGCATTTAATACAGCTTCTATCTCTTTTTACTTCAGAGTAATGAGAGACTGGGAAATGTTTATTCAATCACTGACTGAATCACTTTTGAACTCTGACAACTGATGAGGAGTCCAGTCACTTGAAGCAACTGACAGGTAAAATAGCCAAACAACATCACTAACATGAGGCAGGCAAAATTTAAAATTCAGATCTTTCGCGTATTTTACTGGAGAAGCTGGAGAACTGAAGAACACACTTTTATGTGTGTGCAGGAGTGGGAGTGGGATCAAAGCAGATGCCTCACATGCAGAGATACAGGGGAAGGGGGAGTATTGGTGCAGCGTAACGTGTGCAGAATGACGCAGATGGGAGGCTTCCATACCCTCTGTTCACTGTTGCCTGCCAGCTCATCCTGCAGGTCCTTGGCCTTCAGCTCCAGCTTGGTCCTCTGCTTGATCTGCTCCTGGCGCTCGGCCGACAGCTGCTCTCTCTCCTCCTTCATGGCGGAGATCTTCGATTTCAGTTCTCGCACAACACGCTCTGTCTCCTACAGGACACAGGAAAGACAACATGAAGAGTCGCTTTTAAATCACTTTTGAACACACTGATTTAACCTGAAATGCATCAGCATCGTTTGGTCATTATCCTTTTCTAGTCGGTTCATATTCAGAGGTTTCTCCTTCTGTTCCATATCTGTACATTTCATTTTAGCAGCACAAACCACAGTCAAAGTTTGGATTCATATACTACACATCTATCTATGTAGGTATGTTTTATATTCTTAACTAAATCCGTCACAACAGATAAGTGTTTTTGACTGACATTGATACACATGGAAATAACTTTTTCTGTACCTCTACTTTGTCTCTGGCATCTTGCTGAGCATCTCGCAGTTGCCTGGATTTGTCTCCGCACGTCTCTCTCTTAGAGGAAAGCTGCAAAAAAACAACTAAATATCAGTCATTTATGTCGACGACAAAGCATTATCCTAATTTTATGGTGCACAAACTCATGTTGGGAGGGTTAATGTGTTATATCAGGACAATCAAGCACGTTTGTTGTTTGTTTGTGCAAGTGACATATGATGCACACAGAACGACCTTCACCACAGAACCACCAGCCAACTTGTCTTTGACTTTGTTACCTCATCAAGCTTGGCGCGGGTCTCGTTCAGCTCCTGGTTGTAGATGGTGTACTCCAGTGCTCTTCTCATTTTGTCCCACTTCTGGTACTGAGCCAGCTCCTCCTTTTCGTCCTCCAAAGTGTGCAGACGCTCCTCGATGTACTTCAGTAGCTCATTGATCTTTTCTCTCTTCCCCTCTGATCGGCACACATTTAATGTTGGTTTCTACTTCAGTCTAATATTGTATGGATCATACTGATCACCAGCATTTGAATCCTATGGCAAAAAAAGTTTTAACCTTATTGTGTATGTGTATTCCTGCCTGACCATTGAACCAGCGTTAAGGTTTTTCTATCTGACATCAGATCTGATATCTGATTTCACTATATCAGCAGCAGTGATAATGAAAAATATAATCAATTCTTTCAAATGTATCTGGGATAAAAAGTTGTCTCATTGACCACAAATAAACTGTATCCTTCTTATAAATTTCCATGCATGAAGATGCATTTGCAAGCTGAGGATGCTGTTACACTGAAAACATTCATTATCAAATTCTGCCATATTATTCCTGCTTATCCTAATCGATGTTCCCTTTTAAACCTATTCCTTTCCTGTGTGTGCCCACGTCGTCATGTCAGGCGTACAGCGCATGAAGCACATATCTATGACCAGCGTGGTCATCTTTAGCTTATGTCTACAGAAAGATGTCAAAGCGAATTCAATCCAGCCTGTGAAATGAAGACATGATGAAACTATTACCTGTCTCCTTCATGAGGGAAATACTCTCTTCCTTGCGCTCATCATACACCCGTGTTCCTGCTACCTCTCTCAGCAGCTTCAGGCGCTGAGAGTCGGGTGCTGTGGCCATTTGGTTGATCTGCATGAAACATTAGTATTAACTGACATCTAATATCGATGATTGTCAGTTACTCACTGAGATTTCACCACTGAAAATATTAATGAATTGCTGATTTTATACGGCTCAAATGGATACTTATTCCAGTATCATCTGATGACATATGATTATAATACAAAACCCCACTATAGCCAGCTACAATCAGTCTATAAGCATGCTTGATATGAGTGAGAATGTGAATTTCTCACCTTTCCTTGTTTCACAATGTAATATGGGTTACTGCGAGAGAATCCAGCACTTTCCAGAAGGTTCATGACATCATTCTTACTGCACAAAAAAAGAGGTGCCATTAAACTAGTGATTACATGCAATCAATGTTATTTCCTGTGATTACAGGGATGTTGACTATTGCGTCCGCAGCATTACTTACGTCACCATCTTCTTGTCTAGGAAGTACTGGTCCTTCTTCGCACCGATGACACGGCGAAGTGAGACTTCCTCTTTGTCGATCTGGAGGGAGAGAGATTCATCACTGGTCAGAGGGAAAATCAGGCTGATTATATTCACATTCTTTTTCAATCGCATAGTTCTATTCCCACCAAACCGGTCTCAATCTATTCAGCCGTTCTGACACATTGTTAGTTTTACCATCAGCACAGGAATATTGTGTTACTGGTGATGTCTTCCTTTCCCACATATTGATTATTGTAATGTGCATCGCTTTAAGTGTTGTGAAAGATGCCTGGCACAACGTGTTTCTTTAACTCTTTAGGCTAATTAACAGGGTGTCAATATGATAACTTATGGAACAGAACAGACTATGTACACTTTGGATATTTTATGTCAAGACAACATGTCAAATATATAGGAAAACTACTACAACAAGCAAATGAGGTACACAAAGAAATCTGCAGTATTTTGTTAAATTCCAGCAGGATTGGCTTTACAATACCACACAGTGTATAGAAATTGTTGTTATTCCTACCGGCAGTCTGTTGTCAGAGTTGTCAAATATAATCTCCACAAAAGCTGAAATGACGCGAGGACCAGTCCCTTCCTAAAATGATTGGAGGGAGGGAAGTTCACCTTCAGGCATTTTTCATTGTGTTTAAGCACACAATAAACAAAACTAACTTGTCAGTTATCAAAGATACAAATTACTGCCAAGAATTAACTGTTGAATCAAAGTGGTAGAAAGCAAATTACAGTACATCACCTTAGCAAGAACTGCCCATGTTATTCATTGCAATGTACTTACATGGAGCAAGGCCAGTCGCTGTTCAGGTCGAAGGTGGCTGAATTCATCACTGAGCACAAACTGGATGGCTGAGGAAAGTCGAACAGTATGTTAATTTAAGAGAGAGCATTTATCTCGGCAAGAGCTGGACTCAGCATCAAGCCTTCTCCACTTAAACCTGAAAACTCGTCGACTGACAAGTTGATACTAACAACATCTGGACAATGTTTACAATGCTGTTTTCAGTTGATGAAGCTCACTTACCATAGAAAAAGTTACTTTTTCCTGATCCATTTCTTCCAACTGTTTCAAGAAAAATACAGGTTTCAGGCAAATGATGTGAATGACTTCCAGCAAATTTGACTCAATGCAGTAAATACTCACCAATGACGTTGTGCTTTGGACTAAAGGGGTCAACCACAGTTTGGTCCCGGTAACTTCGGAAACCCTGGATGATGACCTGTCCAAAACAGTAGACAGTGAAGAACAAGATCCACAACTTAACCCAGCGTTACGCATATAAATGAACGCACAATATGCATGTGTACCACATAAATAACCCGAGAATGACTATCTAGAACGCAGTAACTGTGCAAGCAATCACTGCAGTATTGGATGGGGTATCCGGCTGCAGTACTGAGATAAAAAACGGGGCCTGCTCCGATGACTGACACTATGTGTCATTTCTAGAAGGATAACACGTTTGCACATGTACAAACGATCAGTCCTACTACCCAAAAAGACCATCCGACAGACAACCTAGAGATCGGAAAGTGTCGGAAAGTAACCCTTTAGCCTAAGTTAGCTTAGTCTTGTAGCGTTAGCTTAGAGCTAACCTCTAAGAAGGGGGCGGGAGATTCATTCCACAGTTTAGTGTAACCTGGCAATTTAACACATCTTATTTCAAATTAAACTATATTTTGCAAAATCTTTGTAACGGGGGCGCAATTATTCAATGAAATAACGTTACGCTAACTAATCAGGCCACTGGGCAACACGCATTTCAGTGATGTCGTTAGCTTACCTGTTTGATGTACATGGTTGTCTAAATAGGGCGTCTCCTTTGCCGAATTGGAGATAACCTCGCCCAACCCCTCCACTGAGCCGGAGAAGCTGGGAGTATACTGACCCAAACTTAATAAAATACCAGAAATATTTGCATTCAAAACTACAGAAATACTGTGCAGTAAAAGAGGAAAACACGGAAAATGGCGGCGGGGGCGGGAAATAAAGGCTCAAACCATAATGTGAAAACAGGGTGGTAGCAATGGCCATACGCTTGGATATTCATGGTAAGGAGATATTACACAAAATAATCGACAATTAAGTTATACAAACTATAAGGTACTGCATTTAAAATCTTTTGTAATTGTATTTTTGCAATCAGAAATTGGCTTTACACTTCTACAATTAAATTGACCCCTATCTGTAGAGTTGGTACAAACCAGCTGTCTGTCCTATCGGGCGCCAAAAGAAAAATGTGTCTGTAACTTCACGTCAGGTATGGAGGAAAAGGTACATTCAAAATTCAGAATATGTGCTCTAGGGAAACACAATGGAGGCCAGGGCCTCATTTATTCAGTTTCGTTATCCAGCTTCTAAGACAACATGACCACCATATGATATAATGTGTGTGTGTGTGTGTGTGTATATATATATAATTTCTGTCACTTAATGGATCCTCAGAGGGAAAAAGGTTGAGAACGACGGGTGAGTGTAATACTGTTTAAATGTACTTCTTGTCTCCTACTACCTACAAACTGTAGTTGTCACTGTTGTCTCTCAACCTACTCTGTGAGATTGAGTTGGTTTTAATCTTTACCTCAAGCAAGCAGCAAATGTACACACACACAGATGTATAGTATATAAAAAGTACAAAAACTGCATGAAACCACTTTATTCTTTTTGAAGTGAAAACATTTATTTATCAACACATTAACATCCACATTATTGAAAAAAAATCATACACTGTAATTTGAAATAAATTAGGTTTAAATGCCTGATTGTATTTGTGAATACACGTAGAAATCACAATAACAACCTAAGGCATGTATATTGCAGTTGATCACTGTGCTGTGTTGTCACGCCAAACACGTGAGACGACAGGAAAACAGCATAATCTTATTGACCCCGCGAAATTAATACAACTATGACTAGAACCTTCTGATGCTGATCTCCAGTCCATCTGCTCTGGCGGCTTCTACAACAGGTGCACATTACCTTTCTTTCAAGTAAGACTACAAGCAGTCCCAGGTGGTTTTTAAGGCAGTGCAGTTATTGGGCTCAGTTTGAGCTGGTGGTGGACGGGGGACTGCAGGCAAGAGGTAGGGAACGTGAACACTGATGGCTCAAAGTTTTTGGTGTTGAAAGTGGTGGAGATGTCGTTGGCAAAAAAGGAAGCAGATTCAGCCAAACACGGCGTGGAGGGTTCAGGTGTGGCGACGTGAGCCGGGGCTGTCGACAGAACCTCAGACTCAAACTGCAGCAACTGACCCATGAAACTGAAGTTGGGTGAGATGACCGCCCGACGCTGCTTGATTATGTCAAAGGCGGCATCCAGTCTCAGCTGCTGGGGTCCTCATGATGTAGGCCATGCAAATGGTGGGGGAACGTGAGATGCCCGCTTCGCAGTGGACGAGGACTTTTCCTCCGGATTGCTTCACGTGATCTGGAGAAAAGAGAGGGAGGCAACAAGCCGGCGTCAGTGTTCTGTGATCACAATTGTTGTTTATATTTTA
>NW_027613994.1:0-10000 GCF_965212315.1 Lampetra planeri
ACCTGGTGAGAGGTTGGACCTGGTGAGTGGCTGGACCTGGTGAGAGGTTGACCTGGTGAGAGGTTGGACCTGGTGAGAGGTTGGACCTGGTGAGAGGTTGGACCTGGTGAGAGGTTGGACCTGGTGAGTGGCTGGACCTGGTGAGAGGACCTGGTGAGTGGTTGGACCTGGTGAGAGGTTGGACCTGGTGAGAGGTTGGACCTGGTGAGTGGTTGGACCTGGTGAGAGGTTGGACCTGGTGAGAGGTTGGACCTGGTGAGAGGTTGGACCTGGTGAGAGGTTGGACCTGGTGAGAGGTTGGACCTGGTGAGTGGCTGGACCTGGTGAGAGGTTGGACCTGGTGAGTGGTTGGACCTGGTGAGAGGTTGGTCCTGGTGAGAGGTTGGACCTGGTGAGAGGTTGGACCTGGTGAGTGGCTGGTCCTGGTGAGAGGTTGAACCTGGTGAGTGGTTGGTCCTGGTGAGTGGTTGGTCCTGGTGAGAGGCTGGACCTGGTGAGAGGTTGGACCTGGTGAGTGGTTGGTCCTGGTGAGAGGTTGGACCTGGTGAGAGGTTGAACCTGGTGAGAGGTTGGTCCTGGTAAGTGGTTAGACCTGGTGAGAGGTTGGACCTGGTGAGAGGTTGGACCTGGTGAGAGGCTGGTCCTGGTGAGTGGTTAGACCTGGTGAGAGGCTGGACCTGGTGAGAGGCTGGACCTGGTGAGAGGCTGGACCTGGTGAGAGGCTGGTCCTGGTGAGAGGCTGGTTCTGGTGAGGAGCTGGACCTGGTGAGAGGTTGGACCTGGTGAGAGGTTGGACCTGGTGAGAGGCTGGACCTGGTGAGAGGCTGGACCTGGTGAGAGGTTGGACCTGGTGAGAGGTTGGACCTGGTGAGTGGCTGGACCTGGTGAGAGGTTGGACCTGGTGAGAGGTTGGACCTGGTGAGAGGCTGGACCTGGTGAGAGGTTGGACCTGGTGAAAGGTTGGACCTGGTGAGAGGCTGGACCTGGTGAGAGGTTGAACCTGGTGAGTGGTTGGTCCTGGTAAGTGGTTAGACCTGGTGAGAGGTTGGACCTGGTGAGAGGTTGGACCTGGTGAGAGGCTGGTCCTGGTGAGTGGTTAGACCTGGTGAGAGGCTGGACCTGGTGAGAGGCTGGACCTGGTGAGAGGCTGGACCTGGTGAGAGGCTGGTCCTGGTGAGAGGCTGGTTCTGGTGAGGAGCTGGACCTGGTGAGAGGTTGGACCTGGTGAGAGGTTGGACCTGGTGAGAGGCTGGACCTGGTGAGAGGCTGGACCTGGTGAGAGGTTGGACCTGGTGAGAGGTTGGACCTGGTGAGTGGCTGGACCTGGTGAGAGGTTGGACCTGGTGAGAGGTTGGACCTGGTGAGAGGTTGGACCTGGTGAGAGGCTGGACCTGGTGAAAGGTTGGACCTGGTGAGAGGCTGGACCTGGTGAGAGGCTGGACCTGGTGAGAGGTTGAACCTGGTGAGAGGCTGGGGGGGTGCGGGGAGACAAAGGCGGCCGGACGTGGGTTTCTGGCAAACCCCCCTACACATGACACAGCCTACACGGGGCAAGCTGGCACGGCAAGATGCCGAAGGACGTCTCCCGTGCCCTTCTGCACGGGGATAGAGCGTTTCACCCTCGCACGCGGCGTGGCTGAAACCATCTTAGTGTGTGTAGGACCCCAGCTCGTTGTCCCACGGTTTGCGGCTTAGGCGACCGGTGGGGCGATGCAAATTGCACGCCGCAGACTACTCAAACAAAAAAATAAACGTAAAACTCATACTTATTTTATATATATATACAATTCTCCATTAATAATAGTTTTTTTTACCCTTTTTCTGGCGACAAAACTGACACCTTTTTACGAGGGATCATGGTGTGGTGAGTGAGTGGGGTGGTGAGTGGGGTGGTGCATGGGGTGGTGAGTGGGATGGTGAGTGGGGTGGTGAGTGGGGTGGTGAGTGGGGTGGTGAGTGGGGTGAGTGGGGTGAGTGGGATGGTGAGTGGGGTGGTGAGTGGGGTGGTGAGTGGGGTGGTGAGTGGGGTGGTGAGTGGGGTGGTGAGTGGGGTGGTGAGTGGGATGGTGAGTGGGGTGGTGAGTGGGGTGGTGAGTGGGGTGGTGAGTGGGGTGAGTGGGATGGTGAGTGGGGTGGTGAGTGGGGTGGTGAGTGGGGTGGTGAGTGGGGTGGTGAGTGGGATGGTGAGTGGGGTGGTGAGTGGGGTGGTGAGTGGGGTGGTGAGTGGGGTGAATGAATGAGGTGAGTGGGGTGAGTGGGGTGGTGAGTGAGTGAGTGAGTGGGGGTGGCGAGTGGGGGTGGCGAGTGGGGTGGCGAGTGGGGTGGCGAGTGGGGTGGTGAGTGGGGTGGTGAGTGGGGTGGTGAGTGGGGTGAGTGGGATGGTGAGTGGGGTGGTGAGTGGGATGGTGAGTGGGGTGGTGAGTGGGGTGAGTGGGGTGGTGAGTGGGGTGGTGAGTGGGGTGGTGAGTGGGATGGTGAGTGGGGTGAGTGGGGTGGTGAGTGGGGTGGTGAGTGGGATAGTGAGTGGGGTGAGTGGGGTGGTGAGTGGGATGGTGAGTGGGGTGGTGAGTGGGATGGTCAGTGGGGTGAGTGGGGTGGTGAGTGGGGTGGTGAGTGGGGTGGTGAGTGGGGTGGTGAGTGGGGTGGTGAGTGGGGTGGTGAGTGGGGTGAGTGGGATGGTGAGTGGGGTGGTGAGTGGGGTGGTGAGTGGGGTGGTGAGTGGGGTGAGTGGGATGGTGAGTGGGGTGGTGAGTGGGATGGTGAGTGTGGTGAGTGGGGTGGCGAGTGGGATGGTGAGTGGGGTGAGTGGGGTGGTGAGTGGGATGGTGAGTGGGGTGGTGAGTGGGGTGGTGAGTGAATGTGGTGAGTGAGTGGGGTGGTGAGTGAGTGGGGTGGTGCGTGGGGTGGTGAGTGGGGTGGTGAGTAGGATGGTGAGTGGGGTGGTGAGTGGGATGGTGAGTGGGATGGTGAGTGGGATGGTGAGTGGGGTGGTGAGTGGGGTGAGTGGGATGGTGAGAGTGGTGAGTGGGGTGGTGAGTGGGGTGGTGAGTGGGATGGTGAGTGGGGTGGTGAGTGGGGTGGTGAGTGGGATGGTGAGTGGGGTGGTGAGTAGGGTGGTGAGTGGGATGGTGAGTGGGATGGTGAGTGGGATGGTGAGTTGGGTGGTGAGTGGGGTGGTGAGTGGGATGGTGAGTGGGGTGGCGAGTGTGGTGGCGAGTGGGGTGGTGAGTGGGGTGGTGAGTGAGATGGTGAGTGGGGTGGTGAGTGGGATGGTGAGTGAGATGGTGAATGGGGTAATGAGTGGGATGGTGAGTGGGGTGGTGAGTGAGTGGGGTGGTGAGTGGGGTGGTGAGTGGGGTGGTGAGAGGGGTGGTGAGTGAGATGGTGAGTGGGGTGGTGAGTGGGATGGTGAGTGGGGTGGCGAGTGTGGTGGTGAGTGGGGTGGTGAGTGGGGTGGTGAGTGAGTGGGGTGGTGAGTGGGGTGGTGAGTGGGGTGGTGAGTGGGGTGGTGAGTGAGATGGTGAGTGGGGTGGTGAGTGGGATGGTGAGTGGGGTGGTGAGTGGGGTGAGTGGGGTGGTGAGTGGGGTGGTGAGTGGGGTGGTGAGTGGGGTGGTGAGTGGGATGGTGAGTGGGGTGAGTGGGGTGGTGAGTGGGGTGGTGAGTGGGATAGTGAGTGGGGTGAGTGGGGTGGTGAGTGGGATGGTGAGTGGGGTGGTGAGTGGGATGGTCAGTGGGGTGAGTGGGGTGGTGAGTGGGGTGGTGAGTGGGGTGGTGAGTGGGGTGGTGAGTGGGGTGGTGAGTGGGGTGGTGAGTGGGGTGAGTGGGATGGTGAGTGGGGTGGTGAGTGGGGTGGTGAGTGGGGTGGTGAGTGGGGTGGTGAGTGGGGTGAGTGGGATGGTGAGTGGGGTGGTGAGTGGGATGGTGAGTGTGGTGAGTGGGGTGGCGAGTGGGATGGTGAGTGGGGTGAGTGGGGTGGTGAGTGGGATGGTGAGTGGGGTGGTGAGTGGGGTGGTGAGTGAATGTGGTGAGTGAGTGGGGTGGTGAGTGAGTGGGGTGGTGCGTGGGGTGGTGAGTGGGATGGTGAGTAGGATGGTGAGTGGGGTGGTGAGTGGGATGGTGAGTGGGGTGGTGAGTGGGATGGTGAGTGGGGTGGTGAGTGGGGTGGTGAGTGGGATGGTGAGTGGGATGGTGAGTAGGGTGGTGAGTAGGGTGGTGAGTGGGATGGTGAGTGGGATGGTGAGTTGGGTGGTGAGTGGGGTGGTGAGTGGGATGGTGAGTGGGGTGGCGAGTGTGGTGGCGAGTGGGGTGGTGAGTGGGGTGGTGAGTGAGATGGTGAGTGGGGTGGTGAGTGGGATGGTGAGTGGGGTGGTGAGTGGGGTAGTGAGTGAGATGGTGAATGGGGTAATGAGTGGGATGGTGAGTGGGGTGGTGAGTGAGTGGGGTGGTGAGTGGGGTGGTGAGTGGGGTGGTGAGAGGGGTGGTGAGTGAGATGGTGAGTGGGGTGGTGAGTGGGATGGTGAGTGGGGTGGCGAGTGTGGTGGTGAGTGGGGTGGTGAGTGGGGTGGTGAGTGAGTGGGGTGGTGAGTGGGGTGGTGAGTGGGGTGGTGAGTGGGGTGGTGAGTGAGATGGTGAGTGGGGTGGTGAGTGGGATGGTGAGTGGGGTGGCGAGTGTGGTGGTGAGTGGGGTGGTCAGTGAGATGGTGAGTGGCGTGGTGAGTGGGATGGTGAGTGGGGTGGCGAGTGTGGTGGTGAGTGGGGTGGTGAGTGGGGTGGTGAGTGGGATGGTGAGTGAGATGGTGAATGGGGTAATGAGTGGGATGGCGAGTGGGGTGGTGAGTGGGGTGGTGAGTGAGATGGTGAGTGGGGTGGTGAGTGGGATGGTGAGTGGGGTGGTGAGTGGGATGGTGAGTGGGGTGAGTGGGGTGGTGAGGCTCCCGCACTGCGTAGCGCGACTAGCTCAGCGATAATCAGCAATAAAAATAACACAGACACAAAACGCACACGCAGATACAAAGACACAGATCACCCGTACAGCCTCGTCAGGTTGCGGGGGCAAGTGCTGTGAGCGAGTGTGTATGTTGAACTTCTTTCGCACCTTACCTAGCCACCCTGAGTAGCGGCACTAGGTACTCATTTGAGGCCGAGTCGACCTAGGGGAGGCACAGGACCGGTTCAGATCATCGTCACTGGGTGTTGGTGGCCGTGAGCGGGAATCGAAACTCTAAACTCGGTTCTAGCCGCGTTAGTAGCTCAACACGCTAACCACTGCGCCACCATTCACCCACCAAATGTTATTTCCCATAGACTCAGCACTGCACCATAGACTCAACACTGCCCATAGACTCAACACTGCACCATAGACTCAACACTGCCCATAGAGTAACACTACCCAAAGACTCAGCACTGCACCATAGACTCAGCACTGCACCATAGACTCAGCACTGCCCATAGACTCAACACTGCCCATAGACTCAGCACTGCACCATAGACTCAGCACTGCACCATAGACTCAGCACTGCCCATAGACTTAACACTACCCATAGACTCAGCACTGCACCATAGACTCAGCACTGCACCATAGACTCAGCACTGCCCATAGACTCAACACTGCACTATAGACTCAGCACTGCCCATAGACTCAACACTGCACCATAGACTCAGCACTGCCCATAGACTCAGCACTGCACCATAGAATCAGCACTGCATCACAGACTCAGCACTGCACCATAGACTCAGCACTGCACCATAGACTGAGCACTGCACTATAGAATCAGCAATGCCCCATAGACTCAGCACTACCCATAGACTCAGCACTGCACCATAGATTCAGCACTGCCCATAGACTCAACACTGCACCAGAGGCTCAGCACTGCACCATAGACTCAGCACTGCACCATAGACTCAGCACTGCCCATAGACTCAGCACTGCCCCATAGACTCAGCACTGCCCATAGACTCAACACTGCACTATAGACTCAGCACTGCCCATAGACTCAGCACTGCACCATAGACTCAGCACTGCCCATAGACTCAGCACTGCACCATAGACTGAGCACTGCACTATAGAATCAGCACTGCACCATAGACTCAGCACTACCCACAAACTCAGCACTACCCATAGACTCAGCACTGCACCATAGATTCAGCACTGCCCATAGACTCAACACTGCATCACAGACTCAGCACTGCACCATAGACTCAGCACTGCACCATAGACTGAGCACTGCACTATAGAATCAGCACTGCACCATAGACTCAGCACTACCCATAAACTCAGCACTACCCATAGACTCAGCACTGCACCATAGATTCAGCACTGCCCATAGACTCAACACTGCACCAGAGACTCAGCACTGCACCATAGACTCAGCACTGCACCATAGACTCAGCACTGCCCATAGACTCAGCACTGCACCATAGACTCAGCACTGCCCATAGACTCAGCACTGCACCATAGACTCAGCACTGCACCATAGACTCAGCACTGCCCATAGACTCAACACTGCACCATAGACTCAGCACTGCCCATAGACTCAGCACTGCACCATAGACTCAGCACTGCCCATAGACTCAGCACTGCACCATAGACTCAGCACTGCCCATAGACTCAACACTGCACCATAGACTCAGCACTGTCCATAGACTCAGCACTGTCCATAGACTCAACACTGCACCATAGACTCAGCACTGCACCATAGACTCAGCACTGCACCATAGACTCAGCACTGCACCATAGACTCAACACTGAAGCATAGACTCAGCACTGCACCATAGACTCAGCACTGCACCATAGACTCAACACTGCACCATAGACTCAGCACTGCACCATATACTCAACACTGCACCATAGACTCAACACTGCACCATAGACTCAGCACTGCCCATAGACTCAGCACTGCACCATAGACTCAGCACTGCACCATAGACTCTACACTGCACCATAGACTCAACACTGCACCATAGACTCAACACTGCACCATAGACTCATAACTGCACCATAGACTCAGCACTGCCCATAGACTCAACACTGCACCATAGACTCAGCACTGCACCATAGACTCAGCACTGCCCATAGACTCAGCACTGCACCATAGACTCAGCACTGCACCATAGACTCAGCACTGCACCATAGACTCAGCACTGCACCATAGACTCAGCACTGCCCATAGACTCAGCACTGCACCATAGACTCAGCACTGCACCATAGACTCAGCACTGCACCATAGACTCAGCACTGCACCAAACACTCAGCACTGCACCATAGACTCAGCACTGCCCATAGACTCAGCACTGCACCATAGACTCAGCACTGCACCATAGACTCAGCACTGCACCATAGACTAAGCACTGCACCATAGACTCAGCTCTGCCCATAGACTCAGCACTGCACCATAGACTCAGCACTGCACCATAGACTGAGCACTGCACTATAGAATCAGCACTGCACCATAGACTCAGCACTGCCCATAGACTCAACACTGCACCAGAGACTCAGCACTGCACCATAGACTCAGCACTGCACCATAGACTCAGCACTGCCCATAGACTCAGCACTGCACCAGAGACTCAGCACTGCACCATAGACTCAGCACTGCACCATAGACTCAGCACTGCCCATAGACTCAGCACTGCACCATAGACTCAGCACTGCCCATAGACTCAGCACTGCACCATAGACTCAGCACTGCACCATAGACTCAGCACTGCCCAAAGACTCAACACTGCACCATAGACTCAGCACTGCCCATAGACTCAGCACTGCACCATAGACTCAGCACTGCCCATAGACTCAGCACTGCACCATAGACTCAGCACTGCCCATAGACTCAACACTGCACCATAGACTCAGCACTGTCCATAGACTCAGCACTGTCCATAGACTCAACACTGCACCATAGACTCAGCACTGCACCATAGACTCAGCACTGCACCATAGACTCAACACTGAAGCATAGACTCAGCACTGCACCATAGACTCAGCACTGCACCATAGACTCAACACTGCACCATAGACTCAGCACTGCACCATATACTCAACACTGCACCATAGACTCAGCACTGCCCATAGACTCAGCACTGCACCATAGACTCAGCACTGCACCATAGACTCTGCACTGCACCATAGACTCAACACTGCACCATAGACTTAACACTGCACCATAGACTCAACACTGCAGTATAGACTCAGCACTGCCCATAGACTCAACACTGCACCATAGACTCAGCACTGCACCATAGACTCAGCACTGCCCATAGACTCAGCACTGCACCATAGACTCAGCACTGCACCATAGACTCAGCACTGCACCATAGACTCAGCACTGCACCATAGACTCAGCACTGCACCATAGACTCAGCACTGCCCATAGACTCAGCACTGCACCATAGACTCAGCACTGCACCATAGACTCAGCACTGCCCATAGACTCAGCACTGCACCATAGACTCAGCACTGCACCATAGACTCAGCACTGCACCATAGACTCAGCACTGCCCATAGACTCAGCACTGCACCATAGACTCAACACTGCACCATAGACTCAACACTGCCCATAAACTCAGCACTGCACCATAGACTCAACACTGCACCATAGACTCAACACTGCACCATAGACTCAACACGGCACCAAAGACTCAGCACTGCCCATAGACTCAACACTGCACCATAGACTCAGCACTGCACCATAGACTCAGCACTGCCCATAGACTCAGCACTGCACCATAGACTCAGCACTGCACCATAGACTCAGCACTGCACCATAGACTCAGCACTGCACCATAGACTCAGCACTGCACCATAGACTCAGCACTGCCCATAGACTCAGCACTGCACCATAGACTCAGCACTGCACCATAGACTCAGCACTGCCCATAGACTCAGCACTGCACCATAGACTCAGCACTGCACCATAGACTCAGCAATGCACCATAGACTCAGCACTGCCCATAGACTCAGCACTGCACCATAGACTCAGCACTGCACCATAGACTCAGCACTGCACCATAGACTCAACACTGCACCATAGACTCAACACTGCCCATAAACTCAGCACTGCACCATAGACTCAGCACTGCACCATAGACTCAGCACTGCCCAGAGACTCAGCACTGCACCATAGACTCAGCATTGCACCATATACTCAACACTGCACCATAGACTCAGCACTGCACCATAGACTCAACACTGCACCATAGACTCAGTACTGCACCATAGACTCAGCACTGCACCATAGACTCAGCACTGCACCATAGACTCAACACTGCACCATAGACTCAGCACTGCACCATAGACTCAGCATTGCCCATAGACTCAGCACTGCACCATAGACTCAGCACTGCACCATAGAGTCAGCACTGCACCATAGACTCAGCACTGCCCATAGACTCAGCACTGCACCATAGACTCAGCACTGCACCATAGACTCAGCACTGCACCATAGACTCAGCACTGCACCATAGACTCAGCACTGCACCATAGACTCAGCACTGCCCATAGACTCAGCACTGCACCATAGACTCAGAACTGCACCATAGACTCAGCACTGCACCATAGACTCAACACTGCACCATAGACTCAACACTGCACCATAGACTCAACACTGCACCATAGACTCAGCACTGCACCATAGACTCAGCACTGCACCATAGACTCAACACTGCACCATAGACTCAACACTGCACCATAGACTCAACACTGCACCATAGACTCAACACTGCACCATAGACTCAGCACTGCACCATAGACTCAGCACTGCACCATAGACTCAACACTGCACCATAGACTCAACACTGCACCATAGACTCAACACTGCACCATAGACTCAGCACTGCACCATAGACTCAGCACGGCTCCGTAAGCTCAGTCATCTCGCGCTGTGAGTGGAGCACGTCTCTCTCTCTGGTCAATATCGATACAAATACACAAATACACAATGTGATTAGAGAGGCGAGAATTAGTACGCGTGTGCTCGATAACAAAGACAAAGGTCCCCCGCATTG
>NW_027613994.1:17500-31080 GCF_965212315.1 Lampetra planeri
CAAAGACAAAGGATCCACACCCCCCCCCCCCCCGGATAGCCTCACACGGACTGTTGGGGCAAGTGCTGTTCGTGAGTCGCAACGCTCACACAGTGACACACACAGTGACACACACAGTGACACACTCACACACACAGTGACACAGTGACACACTCACACAGTGACACACTCACACAGTGACACACACAATGACACACAGTGACACACTCACACAGTGACACACTCACACAGTGACACACTCACACAGTGACACAAAAACAGTGACACACACAGTGACACACACAGTGACACATTCACACAGTGACACACACAGTGACACAGTGACACAAACACAGTGACACACATACACAGTGACACACATACACAGTGACACACTCACACAGTGACACACACACAGTGACACACTCACACAGTGACACACACACAGTGACACAAAAACAGTGACACACACAGTGACACACACACAGTGACACATACAGTGACACATACAGTGACACATACAGTGACACACTCACACAGTGACACACACACAGTGACACAAAAACAGTGACACTCACACAGTGACACAGTGACACACTTACACAGTGACACACTCACACAGTGACACATACACAGTGACGCACACACACAGTGACACACACACACAGTGCCGCACACACACAGTGACACACACACACAGTGACACACACAGTGACACACATACACAGTGACACACTCACACAGTGACACACATACAGTGACACACTCACACAGTGACACACAGTGACACAGTGCCACACTCACACAGTGACACACACAGTGACACACACTCAGTGACACACACAGTGACACACACACAGTGACACATACAGTGACACACTCACACAGTGACACACACACAGTGACACAAAAACAGTGACACACTCACAGTGACACAGTGACACACTCACACAGTGACACACTCACACAGTGACACACTCACACAGTGACACACACAGTGACACACACAGTGACGCACACACACAGTGACACACACACAGTGACACACACACAAAGTGACACACACAGTAACACATACTCACACAGTGACACAAAAACAGTGACACACAGTGACACACACAGTGACACACACACACAGTGACACACACAGTGACACACACACAGTGACGCACACAAAGACAAAGACCCCCTGTATAGCCTTAACAGACTGTAGGGGCAAGTGCTGTTAGCGAGCACTTATGAAGGCCGGCTCGGTACACGAGGGGGTGGGTGGCCAGCACCACGCCCGGCCGCCTTTGTCTCCCCAGTAGAGATGTTTACGCGCCGCGCCAGGTACTCATTTCAGGCTGAGTCGACCTAGGGGAGGCCCTGGACCGGTTCAGATAATCGTCACCGGTGTTGGCCGTGAGCGGGAATCGAACCCGGGTCGCCGGGTGCATCGCGCAGCGCGCTAACCGCTGCACCACCACTCCCCACACAGTGACACACACACAACGACACACACACAGCGACACACACACAGCGACACACACACAACGACACACACACAGCGACACACACACAGTAATACACACACACACAGCGACACACACACACACGGCGACACACACACGTGTGTTCACAGTGACACACAAACACAGCGAGACACACACACAGCAATACACTCACACGTGTGTTCACACAGTGACACACACACAGCGGGACACACACAGCCACACACACACACACAGCGAGACACGCACACAGTGACACACACACACACAGCGACACACACAGCCACACACACACAGCGAGACACACACACAGCAATACACTCACACGTGTGTTCACACAGTGACACACACAGTGACACACACAGTGACACACACAGCGACACACACAGCGAGACACGCACACAGTGACACACACAGCCACACACACACACAGCGACACACACAGCGACACACACAGCGACACACACAGCGAGACACACACACACAACGACACGTGTGTTCACACCGCGAGACACACACACAAACAGACACACACACATCGACACGCACACACACACGTGTGTTCACACAGCGACACACACACACTAACACACACACTAACACACACACTAACACACACACTAACACACACACTAACACACACACTAACACACACACTAACACAGACGTGTGTTCACACAGCGACACACACACACTAACACACAACGACACACACAGCGACACGCACACACACAGACGTGTGTTCACGCAGCGAGACACACACAAACCGACACACACACAGCGAGAGACACACACACACCAACACACACTAACACACACACAGCGACACACACACACTAACACACACACACACACACTAACACACACACACTAACACACACACAGCGACACACACACACCAACACACACACACACACTAACACACACACTAACACACACTAACACACACACTAACACACACACTAACACACACACTAACACACACACAGCGACAAACACACACACAGCGACACACACACACACACTAACACACACACACTAACACACACACACTAACACACACTAACACACACACACACTAACACACACTAACACACACACACACTAACACACACACACACTAACACACACACACACTAACACACACACACACTAACACACACACACTAACACACACACACACGTGTCTGTGTTCACACAGCGGAACAACCGGCCCACAGTCGAGACACGTGGCCGCCTTCCTGCGTGCGCTCCGCATCAGCAGGATTGCTTCAACACAAGCAAACAACTCTGACGCGGGCACCCACATTCAGTGTCTCATCAGCAGTGCTCGGAGGTCAGGCCTCGCTCGAAAGCCACGCTGCCCGATGTTTATCGGAGAGGGGCAGAGCCTTCAGCCCTGCCCACGGACTCTCCTGCCCTGCCCTATGCTGCCCTATGCTGCCCACGGATCTGAGTCTGAACTGAACTCCAAACACCCTGGACACGATAAAAAAACAAAAATCATCGCCATCAGAATTTCTATTTCGACTGCAACAGCAAATCCGATGAGCAACGAAGCTCTTCGTTTTCTCCACAGGTGCCCAGCTACAACAGCAAGCAACAACAGCAACAACAACAACGCGATAGGAATGGAACAAGGAGAACGTGTAAATACGTAATTAGTTAATGACTTCAGTCCGACGTTATCAAGAGATTGCGGTTCAGGCGGGCGAGAGAGCGCGATGGGATTGAAGTCGTGTGGCTGTACGCAAGGAGGGAGAGAGAGGAGAGAGAACACGCGTGTATCGTAAGAAACCACGCGGTGTGTGTGTGTGCAGGGAACAGGCGGGTGTGTGTGTGTGTGTGTATGTAAGGAACTCGCATGTGCGTAAGAAACACGCGGTGTGGTGTGTGTAGGGTACGGTGTGTGTGTGTATGTAAGGAACTCGCATGTGCGTAAGAAACACGCGGTGTGTGTGTGTAGGGAACAGGCGGTGTGTGTGTGTGTATGTAAGGAACTCGCATGTGCGTAAGAAACACGCGGTGTGTGTGTGTGTAGGGAACAGGCGGTGTGTGTGTGTGTGTAACAGGCGGTGTGTGTGTGTGTGTAGGGAAACACGCGGTGTGTGTGTGTAGGTAACAGGCGGTGTGTGTGTGTGTGTGTAGGTAACAGGCGGTGTGTGTGTGTGTAGGTAACAGGCGGTGTGTGTGTGTGTAGGGAACACGCGGTGTGTGTGTGTGTAGGTAACAGGCGGTGTGTGTGTGTGTAGGTAACAGGCGGTGTGTGTGTGTGTGTAGGTAACAGGCGGTGTGTGTGTGTGTGTGTAGGTAACAGGCGGTGTGTGTGTGTGTGTGTAGGTAACAGGCGGTGTGTGTGTGTGTAGGGAACAGGCGGTGTGTGTGTGTGTAGGTAACAGGCGGTGTGTGTGTGTAGGTAACAGGCGGTGTGTGTGTGTGTGTAGGGAACAGGCGGTGTGTGTGTGTGTAGGTAACAGGCGGTGTGTGTGTGTGTAGGGAACACGCGGTGTGTGTGTGTAGGGAACAGGCGGTGTGTGTGTGTGTAGGTAACAGGCGGTGTGTGTGTGTGTGTAGGTAACAGGCGGTGTGTGTGTGTAGGTAACAGGCGGTGTGTGTGTGTGTAGGGAACACGCGGTGTGTGTGTGTGTAGGGAACAGGCGGTGTGTGTGTGTGTGTAGGTAACAGGCGGTGTGTGTGTGTAGGTAACAGGCGGTGTGTGTGTGTGTAGGGAACACGCGGTGTGTGTGTGTGTAGGGAACAGGCGGTGTGTGTGTGTGTGTAGGTAACAGGCGGTGTGTGTGTGTGTAGGGAACAGGCGGTGTGTGTGTGTGTAGGTAACACGCGGTGTGTGTGTGTGTAGGGAACAGGCGGTGTGTGTGTGTGTGTAGGTAACAGGCGGTGTGTGTGTGTGTGTAGGTAACACGCGGGTGTGTGTGTGTAGGGAACACGCGGTGTGTGTGTGCAGGGAACAGGCGGTGTGTGTGTGTGTAGGTAACAGGCGGTGTGTGTGTGTGTAGGGAACAGGCGGTGTGTGTGTGTAGGTAACAGGCGGTGTGTGTGTGTGTAGGGAACAGGCGGTGTGTGTGTGTAGGGAACAGGCGGTGTGTGTGTGTGTAGGTAACACGCGGTGTGTGTGTGTAGGGAACAGGCGGTGTGTGTGTGTAGGGAACAGGCGGTGTGTGTGTGTGTGGGGAACAGGCGGTGTGTGTGTGTAGGTAACAGGCGGTGTGTGTGTGTGTAAGGAACAGGCGGTGTGTGTGTGTAGGTAATACGCGGTGTGTGTGTGTGTGTAACAGGCGGTGTGTGTGTGTAGGTAACAGGCGGTGTGTGTGTGTAGGGAACAGGCGGTGTGTGTGTGTGTGTAGGTAACAGGCGGTGTGTGTGTGTAGGGAACAGGCGGTGTGTGTGTGTGTGTAACAGGCGGTGTGTGTGTGTGTGTAGGAAACAGGCGGTGTGTGTGTGTGTGTAGGAAACAGGCGGTGTGTGTGTGTGTAGGTAACAGGTGGTGTGTGTGTGTAAGGAACAGGCGGTGTGTGTGTGTGTAGGTAACAGGCGGTGTGTGTGTGTAGGGAACAGGCGGTGTGTGTGTGTGTGGGGAACAGGCGGTGTGTGTGTGTGTAGGGAACACGCGGTGTGTGTGTGTGTAGGTAACAGGCGGTGTGTGTGTGTGTAGGGAACAGGCGGTGTGTGTGTGTAGGGAACAGGCGGTGTGTGTGTGTGTAGGGAACAGGCAGTGTGTGTGTGCAGGGAACAGGCGGTGTGTGTGTGTAGGGAACAGGCGGTGTGTGTGTGTGTAGGTAACAGGTGGTGTGTGTGTGCAGGGAACAGGCGGTGTGTGTGTGTGTAGGTAACAGGCGGTGTGTGTGTGTAGGTAACAGGCGGTGTGTGTGTGTAGGTAACAGGCGGTGTGTGTGTGTAAGGAACAGGCGGTGTGTGTGTGTGTGTAGGTAACAGGCGGTGTGTGTGTGTAGGTAACAGGCGGTGTGTGTGTGTAGGGAACAGGCGGTGTGTGTGTGTGTGTAGGGAACAGGCGGTGTGTGTGTGTAGGTAACAGGCGGTGTGTGTGTGTGTGTAGGGAACAGGCGGTGTGTGTGTGTAGGTAACAGGCGGTGTGTGTGTGTAGGTAACACGCGGTGTGTGTGTGTAGGGAACAGGCGGTGTGTGTGTGTGTAGGGAACAGGCGGTGTGTGTGTGTGTAGGGAACACGCGGTGTGTGTGTGTGTAGGGAACACGCGGTGTGTGTGTGTGTGTGTGTAGGTAACACGCGGTGTGTGTGTGTAGGTAACAGGCGGTGTGTGTGTGTGTAGGGAACAGGCGGTGTGTGTGTGTGTAGGTAACAGGCGGTGTGTGTGTAGGTAACAGGCGGTGTGTGTGTAGGTAACAGGCGGTGTGTGTGTGTGTAGGGAACAGGCGGTGTGTGTGTGTAGGGAACAGGCGGTGTGTGTGTAACAGGCGGTGTGTGTGTGTGGGTAACAGGCGGTGTGTGTGTGTAGGGAACACGCGGTGTGTGTGTGTGTAGGGAACAGGCGGTGTGTGTGTAACAGGCGGTGTGTGTGTGTAGGTAACACGCGGTGTGTGTGTGTAGGGAACACGCGGTGTGTGTGTGTGGGTAACAGGCGGTGTGTGTGTGTAGGGAACAGGCGGTGTGTGTGTGTAGGGAACAGGCGGTGTGTGTGTGTAGGGAACAGGCGGTGTGTGTGTGTGTGTGGGTAACAGGCGGTGTGTGTGTGTAGAGAACAGGCGGTGTGTGTGTGTGTAGGTAACAGGCGGTGTGTGTGTGTAGGGAACAGGCGGTGTGTGTGTGTAGGGAACAGGGCGGTGTGTGTGTGTAGGGAACAGGCGGTGTGTGTGTGTGGGTAACAGGCGGTGTGTGTGTGTAGGGAACAGGCGGTGTGTGTGTAACAGGCGGTGTGTGTGTGTAGGGAACAGGCGGTGTGTAAGCCGACTCCTGAGAAGTTTCCTGGAGGAGGAGGAGGTGGAATGCGTTAACCTGGCTCCGAGGCAGGAGGGGAGTCAAACAAAGGCATCCAGTGTGCGAGTTCGTGCCTCTCATTCACACTCTCACCCACTCTCTCTCTCACTCTCAGACTCTCTCACACTCTCACCCACTCTCTCTCTCTCACACTCTCACACTCTCACCCACACTCTCTCTCTCACCCACTCTCTCTCTCACTCTCTCTCACACTCTCACCCACTCTCTCTCTCTCACACTCTCACCCACTCTCTCTCTCTCTCACCCTCTCTCACCCTCTCTCACCCTCTCTCACCCTCTCTCACCCTCTCTCACCCTCTCTCACCCTCTGACCCTCACTCTCACCCTCTCTCTCACCCCTCTCTCTCACCCTCTCTCACACTCTCACCCACTCTCTCTCTCTCTCACTCTCTCTCACACTCTCACCCACTCTCTCTCTCTCACACTCTCACCCACTCTCTCTCTCTCACTCTCTCACCCTCTGACCCTCACCCTCTCTCACCCTCTCTCTCTCACCCTCTGTCACCCCCTCTCACTCTCAGACTCTCACCCTCTCTCACCCTCTCTCACCCTCTCCCTCACACTCTCACCCACTCTCTCGCTCTCTCACACTCTCACACTCTCACCCACTCTCTCTCTCTCTCACACTCTCACCCTCTGACCCTCACTCTCACCCTCTCTCTCTCACTCTCTCACCCTCTGACCCTCACCCTCTCTCACCCTCTCTCTCTCACCCTCTGTCACCCCCTCTCACTCTCAGACTCTCACCCTCTCTCACCCTCTCTCACCCTCTCTCTCACACTCTCACTCTCTCACACTCTCACACTCTCACCCACTCTCTCTCTCTCTCACACTCTCACACACTCACCCTCTCTCTCACCCTCTCTCTCTCACTCTCACCCACTCT
Organism: Lampetra planeri; assembly: GCF_965212315.1. NCBI lineage: Eukaryota > Metazoa > Chordata > Hyperoartia > Petromyzontiformes > Petromyzontidae > Lampetra > Lampetra planeri. The sequence continues at coordinate 24,852 of NW_027613994.1, forward strand.
CTCTCTCACTTTCTCTCACCCTCTGACCCTCACCCTCACCCTCTCTCTCACACTCCCTCACCCTTCTCTCACCCTCTGACCCTCACCCTCACCCTCTCTCTCACACTCCCTCACCCTCTCTCACCCTCTCTCTCACCCTCTCTCACCCTCTCTCACCCTCCCTCACCCTCTCTCACCCTCTCTCACCCTCTGACCCTCACTCTCACCCTCTCTCTCACCCTCTCTCTCACTCTCACCCTCTCTCTCACCCTCTCTCACCCTCTCACCCTCTCTCACCCTCTCTCTCACCCTCTCTCTCACACTCTCTCACCCTCCCTCACCCTCCTCACCCTCCCTCACCCTCTCACCCTCCTCTCACCCTCTCTCTCACACTCCCTCACCCTCACTCACCCTCCCTCACCCTCTCTCACCCTCTCTCACCCTCTGACCCTCACTCTCACCCTCTCTCTCACTCTCACCCTCTCTCTCACCCTCTCTCTCACCCTCCCTCACCCTCTCACCCTCTCTCACCCTCTCTCTCACACTCTCTCACCCTCCTCCTCACCCTCTCACCCTCTCTCACCCTCTGACCCTCACTCTCACCCTCTCTCTCACCCTCTCTCTCACTCTCACCCTCTCTCTCACTCTCACCCACCCCTCCCTCACCCTCTCACCCTCTCTCACCCTCTCTCTCACACTCCCTCACCCTCTCTCACCCTCTCGCCCTCTCTCACCCTCTCTCACCCTCTCTCTCACACTCCCTCACCCTCACTCACCCTCCCTCACCCTCTCTCACCCTCTCTCACCCTCTGACCCTCACTCTCACCCTCTCTCTCACTCTCACCCTCTCTCTCACCCTCTCTCTCACCCTCCCTCACCCTCTCTCTCACTCTCACCCTCTCTCTCACCCTCTCTCTCACCCTCTCTCTCACCCTCCCTCACCCTCTCTCACCCCTCTCTCTCACCCTCTGTCACCCCCTCTCACTCTCAGACTCTCACCCTCTCTCACCCTCTCTCACCCTCTCCCTCACACTCTCACCCACTCTCTCGCTCTCTCACACTCTCACACTCTCACCCACTCTCTCTCTCTCTCACACTCTCACCCTCTGACCCTCACTCTCACCCTCTCTCTCTCACTCTCTCACCCTCTGACCCTCACCCTCTCTCACCCTCTCTCTCTCACCCTCTGTCACCCCCTCTCACTCTCAGACTCTCACCCTCTCTCACCCTCTCTCACCCTCTCTCTCACACTCTCACTCTCTCACACTCTCACACTCTCACCCACTCTCTCTCTCTCTCACACTCTCACACACTCACCCTCTCTCTCACCCTCTCTCTCTCACTCTCACCCACTCTCTCTCTCACTTTCTCTCACCCTCTGACCCTCACCCTCACCCTCTCTCTCACACTCCCTCACCCTCACTCTCACACTCTCTCACCCTCTCTCACCCTCTCTCACCCTCCCTCACCCTCTCTCACCCCTCTCTCACCCTCTGACCCTCACTCTCACCCTCTCTCTCACCCTCTCTCTCACTCTCACCCTCTCTCTCACCCTCCCTCACCCTCTCACCCTCTCTCACCCTCTCTCTCACCCTCTCTCTCACACTCTCTTCACCCTCCCTCACCCTCTCACCCTCCCTCACCCTCTCACCCTCTCTCACCCTCTCTCTCACACTCCCTCACCCTCACTCACCCTCCCTCACCCTCTCTCACCCTCTCTCACCCTCTGACCCTCACTCTCACCCTCTCTCTCACTCTCACCCTCTCTCTCACCCTCCCTCACCCTCTCACCCTCTCTCACCCTCTCTCTCACACTCTCTCACCCTCCCTCACCCTCTCACCCTCTCTCACCCTCTGACCCTCACTCTCACCCTCTCTCTCACCCTCTCTCTCACTCTCACCCACCCTCCCTCACCCTCTCACCCTCTCTCACCCTCTCTCTCACACTCCCTCACCCTCTCTCACCCTCTCGCCCTCTCTCACCCTCTCTCACCCTCTCTCTCACACTCCCTCACCCTCACTCACCCTCCCTCACCCTCTCTCACCCTCTCTTCACCCTCTGACCCTCACTCTCACCCTCTCTCTCTCACTCTCTCACCCTCTGACCCTCACCCTCTCTCACCCTCTCTCTCTCACCCTCTGTCACCCCCTCTCACTCTCAGACTCTCACCCTCTCTCACCCTCTCTCACCCTCTCTCTCACACTCTCACTCTCTCACACTCTCACACTCTCACCCACTCTCTCTCTCTCTCACACTCTCACACACTCACCCTCTCTCTCACCCTCTCTCTCTCACTCTCACCCACTCTCTCTCTCACTTTCTCTCACCCTCTGACCCTCACCCTCACCCTCTCTCTCACACTCCCTCACCCTCACTCTCACACTCTCTCACCCTCTCTCACCCTCTCTCACCCTCCCTCACCCTCTCTCACCCTCTCTCACCCTCTGACCCTCACTCTCACCCTCTCTCTCACCCTCTCTCTCACTCTCACCCTCTCTCTCACCCTCCCTCACCCTCTCACCCTCTCTCACCCTCTCTCTCACCCTCTCTCTCACACTCTCTCACCCTCCCTCACCCTCTCACCCTCCCTCACCCTCTCACCCTCTCTCACCCTCTCTCTCACACTCCCTCACCCTCACTCACCCTCCCTCACCCTCTCTCACCCTCTCTCACCCTCTGACCCTCACTCTCACCCTCTCTCTCACTCTCACCCTCTCTCTCACCCTCTCTCTCACCCTCCCTCACCCTCTCACCCTCTCTCACCCTCTCTCTCACACTCTCTCACCCTCCCTCACCCTCTCACCCTCTCTCACCCTCTGACCCTCACTCTCACCCTCTCTCTCACCCTCTCTCTCACTCTCACCCACCCTCCCTCACCCTCTCACCCTCTCTCACCCTCTCTCTCACACTCCCTCACCCTCTCTCACCCTCTCGCCCTCTCTCACCCTCTCTCACCCTCTCTCTCACACTCCCTCACCCTCACTCACCCTCCCTCACCCTCTCTCACCCTCTCTCACCCTCTGACCCTCACTCTCACCCTCTCTCTCACTCTCACCCTCTCTCTCACCCTCTCTCTCACCCTCCCTCACCCTCTCTCTCACTCTCACCCTCTCTCTCACCCTCTCTCTCACCCTCTCTCTCACCCTCCCTCACCCTCTCTCACCCTCTCTCACCCTCTCTCTCACCCTCTGTCACCCCCCTCTCACTCTCAGACTCTCACCCTCTCTCACCCTCTCCCTCACACTCTCACCCACTCTCTCGCTCTCTCACACTCTCACACTCTCACCCACTCTCTCTCTCTCTCACACTCTCACCCTCTGACCCTCACTCTCACCCTCTCTCTCTCACTCTCTCACCCTCTGACCCTCACCCTCTCTCACCCTCTCTCTCTCACCCTCTGTCACCCCCCTCTCACTCTCAGACTCTCACCCTCTCTCACCCTCTCTCACCCTCTCTCTCACACTCTCACTCTCTCACACTCTCACACTCTCACCCACTCTCTCTCTCTCTCACACTCTCACACACTCACCCTCTCTCTCACCCTCTCTCTCTCACTCTCACCCACTCTCTCTCTCACTTTCTCTCACCCTCTGACCCTCACCCTCACCCTCTCTCTCACACTCCCTCACCCTCACTCTCACACTCTCTCACCCTCTCTCACCCTCTCTCACCCTCTGACCCTCACCTCTCACCCTCTCTCTCACCCTCTCTCTCACCCTCCCTCACCCTCCCTCACCCTCTCACCCTCTCTCACCCTCTCACCCTCCCTCACCCTCTCACCCTCTCTCACCCTCTCTCTCACACTCCCTCACCCTCACTCACCCTCCCTCACCCTCTCTCACCCTCTCACCCTCCCTCACCCTCTCTCTCACTCTCACCCTCTCTCTCACCCTCTCTCTCACCCTCTCTCTCACACTCTCTCACCCTCCCTCACCCTCTCACCCTCCCTCACCCTCTCACCCTCTCTCACCCTCTCTCTCACACTCCCTCACCCTCACTCACCCTCCCTCACCCTCTCTCACCCTCTCTCACCCTCTGACCCTCACTCTCACCCTCTCTCTCACTCTCACCCTCTCTCTCACCCTCTCTCTCACCCTCCCTCACCCTCTCACCCTCTCTCACCCTCTCTCTCACACTCTCTCACCCTCCCTCACCCTCTCACCCTCTCTCACCCTCTGACCCTCACTCTCACCCTCTCTCTCACCCTCTCTCTCACCCTCACCCTCTCTCTCACTCTCACCCACCCTCTCTCACCCTCTCTCTCACCCTCTCTCTCACACTCCCTCACCCTCTCTCACCCTCTCGCCCTCTCACTCTGACGGAGAGCCTGCAGGAGGGTGAACTCCCACAGAGCTGCATGAAAGCGGTGCTCTCCCTGCTGCCCAACCAGTGGGACCTGCGCTTAGTCGAGAATTGGCTACCCGTGTCTCCCTCTTTGTGCGCCGATTACAAAATCTTTCATAATCAACGTTGTTGGGTTTAGATCGCGTTATTTATAAATGTGTCGTAACCCTCCACCACCCGACACGGCCAATCAGTAAAAAAAGTGTCACGTTGATGACTTCACCCTGCGGCTGTTGCTGCTCTATATAAGAACGGGAGACAGAGCAGAGCCTCACCATTCTGGCGAATTGCCCGATGATGCTGGATGCAATTACCAGCGAAACGTCGTACAACTCAAATTGTAAATCTTAATTTTGGAGCTTTCGTGACTGCAGGAATTATTCTTTGGTTTCGGTGAAGTCACGTATAAAGATGAAATAATAAATTAAATAATAGCATACGACGTTTCGATTGCAACACAAGCAATCATCATCAGGTATAATGAAATAGCGACATAAAATCTAACCAGAAAACTATAGACAGACATGTGGTTTCACGCTTCAACACACCGGTGTGGGGGCTAAAGCAGTGACACTTTTTTGTCTTTTGTCAACGTGACACTTGTTTTGCCGATTGGCCGTGTCGGGTGGTGGAGGGTTACGACACATTTATAAATAACGCGATCTAAACCCCAAAAACGTTGATTATGAATAATATTGGTCGTGAAAGCCTGCTACGTGTTAACTACAAAATCTTCTCCAAGGTGCTGGCAAAACCGTCTCAAGACAGCGCTGGGTCAGCTGATCCTGCCGGAACAGTCGTATTGCGTCCCTGGCCGGTGCATATACGACAACATCGGTACGGTCAGAGACGTAATCTCCCTCGCAGAAGCGCACAATATGGACTTAGGGCCTCGTCTTCTTGGATCAGAAGAAGGCCTTCAACAGGGTGAACCATGAGTGTTGGATCAGAAGAAGGTCTACGACAGGCTGAGCCACGAGTGTTTGATCAGGAGAAGGCCTTCGACAGGGTGAGTCATGAGTGTTGGGTCAGAAGAAGGCCTTCGACAGGGTGAGCCACGAGTGTTTGATCAGGAGAAGGCCTTCGACAGGGTGAGTCATGAGTGTTGGGTCAGAAGAAGGCCTTCGACAGGCTGAGCCACGAGTGTTGGATCAGGAGAAGGCCTTCGACAGGGTGAGTCATGAGTGTTGGGTCAGAAGAAGGCCTTCGACAGGGTGAGCCACGAGTGTTGGGTCAGAAGAAGGCCTTCGACAGGCTGAGCGACGAGTCTTGGATCATGAGAAGGCCTTTGACAGGGTGAGCGACGAGTGTTGGATCAGAAGAAGGCCTTCGACAGGCTGAGCCACAAGTACCTGGACAAACTCATAACGTCGCTCAGCTTGGGCCAGGCCTTCATCTCGCACGCAAGGCTCCTGTACACGTGGCACATCCAGCTTCACGAAAATCAACCAGCGGCTCAGCGACCCTTTCCCCGTGACGAGGGGGTCAGACAAGGATGACCCCTCTGCTGTACCACCCTGTCCATCGAGCCGCTGCTACTCCACCTGAGACGACATCTGTCTGGGCTCAAGGTACCGGGACCTGAGAACGCGGTCGTCAGGATACTCGGCCTACGCAAACGACGTGAAGCCCTCTCTCTGCAGCAGCGTGGACGGCACCCTCGTGGTGTTCACCTTCTGAAGCGCTCGCTCGTCACCGTGGCGTGCGCAGTGACCACCACCATCACAACCACCACCACAACCACCGCAACCACCACCACCACAACAACCACAACCACCACAACAACCACCACCACCACAACCACCACCACCACAACCACCACAACCACCACCACAACCACCACCACAACCACCACAACCACCACCACCACCGCAACCACCACCACCAGAACCACCACCACCACAA